>NW_022156855.1:0-135046 GCF_004353045.1 Thyridium curvatum | reverse complement strand
AGAGGATGGGGGGGGGAGGAGAAGCTCCCCCTCAGCAACAGTAGATGATCCTCCACGTCCGACGCCGAAAAGCGGGGATTAGGCCACAACCCCGGGCTCCGATTCAAGCCAACGTCGTCCGAGATGACGCTTCCCAGACAGCTTTTCCGCCAGCAACTTGGGTGAAAGACCCAATAAGGGGCAGAGGAAGCCCTCCCTTTCTGTCATTGTGTCTGAATCTACCACCATATTCCTCATTCCTGCTTTGGAGACCCGCTCCGGCCGGAGTGACCAAGCACTGTCGGTGGTGTCTCCAGCCAGAAGACCGTGTCCGATTATCGGGTCAGGCAAAGGTGCATAAATACTTGACGTGAGGTCGTTGCTGTTTCGCAGAGAGTCATTCTTTCTGAATACACAACATCCGCATAACTCTGATTCTGTAAAGTAGAGTCAGGTATATTTCATCATCTGCTACATCCTCTTTCCCCTTACCTACCATCTCGATAAATCCAGCATGACAGCACCCCCAGCACCCCTCACAGAGGCCGAAAAGGCACACTTTCTCGAGCACGGCTGGATCAAGCTCAGCAACTGCTTCACCAAGGAGCAGGCCGACCACATGACTAGAGACGTTTGGACCCGTCTCGGCATGGATCCCCACGACAAGAGTACCTGGACCAAGAAGCGCGTCAACATGCCCATGCACTGGGACTACAACAGTAACGACTTTGCCCCAAAGGCCTGGGCAGCCATCTGCGAGCTCTGTGGCGGCGAGGACCGCGTCGCCGACTTCTCCCGCCGGTGGCGCGACTCGTACATTGTCAACCTCGGCAGCCCCGAGGGCGAGGGCAAGATCGTCCCGCCGCACGACCTCGACGGCTGGCACGTCGACGGCGACTTCTTCATCCACTACCTTGACAGCCCGGAGCAGGCCCTGCTCGTCATCCCGCTCTTCACCGACATCGTGCCCAACGCCGGCGGAACGCTCATCTGCCCAGAGGCAATCCCCAAGGTGGCCAAGCACCTGTACGAGCACCCCGAGGGCGTCGACCCGAGTATGCGCACGCGCGACAACCCGCACTTTGGCGTCGTCGACTTCAGGCAGACTGTAAGCTGGTTCGATCAGCTGGCGCGCACGTGCGAGCACTTTGTCGAGGTGACGGGCAACGTGGGCGATGTGTTCCTGCTGCATCCGCTCATGTTGCACGCTGTCGCCAACAACACGCTGCGCCATGTCCGTATCATCACGAACCCGCCCGTCGCGCTCAAGCAGCCGCACTGCTTTGACAGACCTGACGGCGACTTCAGCCTCGTCGAGCGCAAGACGATGCTCGCGCTGGGAGGGGAAGACAAGACCAAGGGGTGGAAGGCGACGGGCCCGCGGGAGAAGATCACGCCCAAGATGTGGAAGGCCAAGGAGGAGATGAAGCAGGAGGAGATCCGGCGGTTGGACGCGGCGAGGAAGGTTCAGGTTGCGGCTTAAAGAACCTGACTGCCGGTTTTCGACTGAGTGTA
Organism: Thyridium curvatum; assembly: GCF_004353045.1. NCBI lineage: Eukaryota > Fungi > Ascomycota > Sordariomycetes > Thyridiales > Thyridiaceae > Thyridium > Thyridium curvatum. Next base: position 133,552 of record NW_022156855.1, on the reverse strand, counting down.
TAGCTGATGACAAAAACACTCTCTCGAGTACTTCTCTTCTCAGACAGATTGCAAGACTTACTAAGATATTTTCATAATTAATTTCTGAAACAAATCACGTCTACTCACACACTAACTCCATTGACTTTCAACTGTTGTGGCCTCTATGTAAGTCCCAGCCCCTTTATCAAACCCACTCCTCGACAGTTCACGGACAGAGTACATCATGACGCCTCAATTGGAACGGAAAGACTATGTACATAGCGAACTCTCTCGACCCCAAGACGCAAGGTGACGCTTTCCATAGCCATGCTCCCATCCTTCCGCTCGCCAAGGGCGAAGACGTTGATGGCGTCCACCGACTCGTCAACTACACTGCGGCGGCTCGAGTACGTCAGCTCTGTCGCACCCACCGAAGTGCAATTCCCGTACTGCGACCCATCAAGGACCTGGCACGGGTCTCCCATGGCCACGCGGCCAAACGGGTTCTGCGTCTCGACCAGATCGAGGTACATGGCCCCCGCCGCCACGAGCGTTGCGCGCGTGTCCCACGTGTCCTGCGGGACGAAGCCCCAGTCTTCCTCCTCGGCTAGCCTCATGGTCTCGGAGGCGTTGAACCCCTTGAACGACCCGGTCGTAGCGACGATCGCGTCGATCAGGTACACCGCGTTGCTCTCCTCGCTGGCGTTGTGCCGGATCTGCGCGTGGATCAGGTACGGCTTCTCCGGGCCCGGGGCCACCATCTCTGTGAACGTCGCGCAGACCTGCATGTCGGCGAGGGTGCGGTTGAATGCTACGTGTGGGGACTTGGAGACGACGCCTGCTTTGATGTCTGTGGGCTTGTTGTTCTCGAGGTAGGTGAACCCTTGCGTGGCAATGTTCTGCATGTGGTCGGCCATGCCCATGGAGAGGGCCTGGATGAACTCATTAGCCGACTGCTGGAGGAGGTCGCGATTGCATGCCGCCGTGACGGTCGCTGGCGAGAGGAAGGCTGCCAGAGCCAGGGCGGATGTCGGAGGCCGCATGGTGTACCCTGGGCCAGGTCGAGTTGGAAGTTAGGAGAATGATTACTTCTCCTGGGGAGCGTTAGTAGAGTTTGCGTTAAGGCAAAGGCTTCTTATGTAGTTCTATACCCTGGCGGATCATAAAAAACGGCCGAACTCGAGGCGTGTGTTGAAATCTGCCGATACTCGACAGCGGCAAATTTCCTTGCTCCTAGGCAAAATACGTGCACTCTGCCCGGTTGTAATGATAATCTCCTATTGTTAATTTCGAAAGTCATATTGATACACAAAAAGACCTACAATTGACCAAGCATGGTAACGAACCTGGTGTGAACTTACTGGGTGATCCTGGAGGTATCCTGACATGGACTGGCTTGGCTACGGGCAACTCACTGTTCGTTGATGGGTCTCTGCGGGTGCGTATCGTCTTGGGAGGGAGTGGTGTTTATGATCCTTCGTGTCTGTATAGGGAAGTTAAGTTCTCTTTGTAGTCAACTTGATTATCAATTGCTCTAATGTCATTTGATCTTAACTATTCAACTAGACACTCTTCTTGACTCATCATACCTTCATGTGCCTACCGATTACTTCCAGTCTACCTCTACAATAGAATTAGTTGGCGGACCAGACCTTCGTACGACCATTCTTGAAAAAGGTGCGTTATCATCAAGGTAGAATGGTGAGCTTCAGAGTGTGACTGCGGCGCAGTTCGACTTCACCTCACGTTTGATAGGACGATTTGAGGCGTTCCCCTATTAATCAAGACACTTGAGAGTTACAATACAAGACTCCTTAGGACGATAACTCGGCTGGTCAGTTTGTACTTGTCTTTTTAATGGAGAGGTAGCCTTGACGATGAGCTATTCCTCCTTGCCTCGCTATTTTAAGGATTAATTTAGTTCTGAATGGCCCCGACAAATGTTCGGGGATTATATCCTGGTGTAAGTTGCCAGTTACTTATGACAACTATATCAACTGTCCTTGATGAGTACGAGATTCTCTTCAGATGAAAGAGCAAGTGGTAGCTTGAAGATCTTGACTCCGCAATGAACACCTTTATCACCCGGGTCGATTTCCACACGTAATTCATTCCCGAGCTTTGATACCGCACAGAAAGTGACAAACGCAGTTGAGTTGACCGATCTACGCTGATCATGTAGCAGACCAGACTTATTTTGGCAACTCGTCTGCAGCTACAAGGACCTGGGGGCCACTTTGGGGAGCTCTTTTAGCTAGTCAGCGCTAAGTTGAAGCGCAGGCAAGTTGATGCGAGCCTGTTGCGACAGGGAGTGGAGTTGGCCCTCTTGGCTGATGCGGGGGCGGCAGCTTAAGCTCCAGTCAGTTCTCTAGGCTGGCTGCATTGATAAGCCCCAGCTTCTGCTCGTCCGACTTCGGGTTGTTTTGTCTCGAGCTGCTGTCACTGGTGTTATTCCTTTTGTCTCGGGCGGAAGGTTGCACAATGCGGTCCGGCCACGTCCTTGCGTCTGCGTGCCTTCTGGGCGGCGCAATTGCAGCGACACACCAAGAGAATGCACCGGCTTACCGCGACGAGCTGCTCTCCTTCCTCAAGGACCTCGTCGACATACACTCCATCACGGGCAACGAGAAGCAGGTCGGCGAGTTCGTGATCGACTACCTGACCGACCTCGGCTACACGGCCGTCAACCAGACCCTCCCGCCCACCGAACGCTTCGACAACCTCGAGCGCTTCAACGTCGTCGCCTGGCGTGGCGGCGACAAGCATCGGCCCAAGAACCCCCGACTCGTCGTGTCGTCGCACATCGACACGGTGCCGCCGTACATCCCGTACTCGATCGACGATGGCGAGATCACCTCCGACACGGAGATCCGGGGCCGCGGAAGCGTCGATGACAAGAGCAGCCTGGCCGCGCAGGTTGTCGCCGTGGAGGAGCTGGTGCGGAACAAGGAGATCAACGCCGAGGACGTGATGCTGGCCTTTGTCGTTGGCGAGGAGGTGACGGGCGACGGCATGCGCGCCTTCTCCAACCTTGTTGCCGCCATGGACCCTCCCCTCGGCCTCGAGGCCGGCATCTTTGGCGAGCCGACCGTCAACAAGCTGGCCTGCGGGCACAAGGGCCACATGGCGTGCACCATCCGGGCCAGGGGCAAGGCCGCGCACTCGGGCTATCCGTGGCTCGGCAAGAGCGCCAACGAGGTGCTGGTCAGGGCGATGATGGAGATCATGAGCACCGAGTTTGACGGCAGCGAGCGCTTCGGCAACACGACGGTCAACATTGGCGTGCTCGAGGGCGGCGTGGCGGCCAACGTGGTGCCTCAGGACGCCGTGGCCAAGCTGGCGTTCCGCATCGCCACGGGCCCGCAGGTCGGCGGGCAAAAGGCCATTATCGACAAGCTGGACGAGATCCTCAAGAGGGTCGACCCGGAGGCCCTGAGCGCCGAGTGCGAGAACGGATACGGTGCTGTGTACTGTGACTGTGAGGTCGATGGTAAGATTTGTGTGGCAAAGCCCCGGTCACAGGTCTGTTCTTGACTGACATCTCGTTTCTAGGATTCGAGACCCTCATCGTCAACTATGGCACCGATCTGCCAAACTTCGATGGCGGTGAGGGCTTTAAGAAGTATCTCTACGGCCCTGGCAACATCTTTGTTGCCCACTCGGATCACGAGGCACTCAAGGTTGGCAGCATTGAGAAGGCCGTTGAAGACTACAAGAAACTTATCAAGCATGTGCTGGGAGACAGCAAGTCAAGCGTTGAGCTATAGTCGGATAGATTAGATTTAGATCATGCATAATGTTAATCTTTTCCAGCGTTCATTCATCATTGACCGACCATCTTGGCCCACCTCTCAGGCATCACGTCCCTGAAGTCAAAAGCACCGTCCTTGCTCTTGACCACAGTTCCCTTTTCGGTGACGATGGCGTCAATCAACTCAAAGGGCGTCACATCAAAGGCTGGGTTCCAGACGTTGATTCGCTGGTCCGCGATGGCTACCTTGGCGGTCTTCTGTGTGTCGACGCTGCCGTCCGGATTGACCACGGCGCCGGCAATTTGCGTAAGCTCCTCGCGCTTGCGCTCCTCAATCTTGATTCCCCGCCCGCTCTCGGTCTCGAGGTCGATGCTCGTGGTCGGTGCTGCGACAACAAACTTGATACCGTGGTATCGCGCCAGGACCGCCAGCGCATAAGTGCCCACCTTATTGGCCGTGTCTCCGTTGCGCACTACTCTGTCGGCGCCCACAATGACCGCTCCAATGTTCATCTGCTCCTTCTGGAGGGCGAAGAGCGCGGCCGCCATCGAGTCGGTTATGAGCGTGCTCGGAATGCCCTCAAAGACGAGCTCGAACGAGGTAAGCCTGCTGCCCTGGTTGTATGGGCGAGTTTCGGTGCAGTAGGCGTGGAGAAGTAGGTTGCGCTCGTGCAGGGAACGGATGATTCCCAGAGCGGTGCCGTGGCCGGACGTCGCAAGGGAGCCGGTGTTGCAGTGCGTCAGGACGGAAATCTTGCGCTCGGGGGTGGCATGATGCTGGCCCTGGAGCCAGTTTGCGCCAAAGTCGCCGATGGACAGATTTGTGAGCAGATCCTTCTCTAGAATGTTCTCGGCCGCCTCAATATAGGCCTTGGTGATGGCGGCGCGGGCTTCGGGGTGGTCGAGGCTCTTGATCTGGGCCTCGCGCACGGCCAGCTTGAGGAGGGTGATGGCGTTGGAGAGGTCGACGGCCGTGGGGCGGCTCTCTTTGAGGAAGTCGAGGCGGGAGTCGATGTATGCAATCATTTCGTCGGCGGTGGTCGCGGCTGTGTCGACGAGTTAGAGCTGTGCAAGTCGCGCCCGGGCGGACAGGGTCTCTGCTTACTGTAGCTGCCATTCTCCAGCTCGACGGCATGCGCCAGACTTGCGACAATGGCAATGGCGGGTGCACCTGACCAGTTTAGTAGCTGTCATTGGTAGCTATGGGCTCAGCGTGTCAATTACCTCGAACGCGCATAGACTTGATGCAGTCAAAGGCCTCCTCGCTTGTCGAGATGACATCGTAGTGGTGCTCATGCGGCAGCCTCAGCTGGTCCAGGACCTCGAGCTTGCCCCGCGAGTAGCGGATGGCCTGCAAGCTCGTCATTGCGAGAAAGTTTGGGAAGATTGGGCGCGAGGTTCAGTAGGCAAATAGGAGAGAGAGAGAGAGAGAGAGAGAGAGAGAGAGAGACCGATCCTGTAGAAGAAAATCGCAAACGGAATCCTCGCAGATCAAAGAGAGGATGTGAGATGAATGTCGCCATTCCCAGATGATGGATTGCTTGATGCCCCTCTAAATTTTGGCCCTTTTCTGCCGGCCTTCAACCCCTCCGTCGGGGAATTACAGCAGGCGGTGGCCAATCAACCACCCACCGTGGGTTTTCACCGCCTTGCACCGGTCGCTAGCTTCGGGCGTTGCTTCAGGGGGCCCTCCCCACTTGGCCTGCTCCTTAGGCGGTCTGTGCGCCACAATCGATACGCGTGCCAGGAGCTTGGCCTTTTGGTCTCTGGGGAATGGACACCAACACCACAATGTCAACTAGGATCGCGAACCAGTGATAAGCTTTCCTTTTTTTCACTTGAAACCACATCTGATGATGCGTTAGGCTGGCCCTAGCTGTTTCGCCATGGAACAGCCCTTTTCGACCTCAAAAGTCACGGGTATGATCCTCCTTGACCCTGGAGACATAGCTCTCCGTCTCTACAGCTCCTACCCAAACACTGACCGCAGCTTGTCCCATCAGTCGAGTACTCCGATCCTCACGATGTCTACCGACTGCTCGCCCCGGGCCTCATTCCTCGACTGCCCTTGAGGCACCTCCATTGGCAATCACATGCTGGACCTCTACGATCGATCGATACTCTTCATGTCGAGCTCACTGCCGCACAGAGCGATCCTTTTTCCGTCACCTCCCCTGCAGTCACCCCCGGCGCGCAGCCTCGCTCTGGAAGTGTCTCCGGCAGCGCATCCGGCCGCGACGATGGCTTCCAGACCGCGTCCATAGGGGGTCGCGCTGCCTCTACTGAGACGGTCGGTTCGAATCCTGCCCTTGCCACCAAGGCTGCTGTTGGTAAAGAGCAACGGCACCAGATCCCAGGGTTGAGGAGGACTCCGTATCTCAAGGTGCTGCTGGTACGATGCGACGACAATGACTCTTACAAATCCCAAGTCCGCGGCGAGATACGAGAGTGGATCAAGAGCAATACATCATCAGTCTCTGCCCTGAAGAAGTCAGGCGCTGCAGCAAACCATGATTCTTTCGAGCTGATGATCATACACGTTGTGATCCCGAACACAGTGGCGGCCACTCAACCCCGAATTAGTGGAAAGGCTCCGGATGGTTCGTCAAACCCAGATCTGACCAAAACGTCGTCACGATGGGGCAAGAGCTCCTCGACGCTCCTCGAGAAGCTTCGTGCCGATTTCAACAGCAGCGGCAAGGTCTCCGTCGATCGAGTTGCCCAGATTCGTATTGGCGTCAATGATGTGCCGTACGATATGTTGCCGCGCGTAGTCCCCGCAGTACCGACTGGTTATTCTGAGAACGAGAAGGATGCTGAAAATGCCTGGACTGAGCTGATCGACAAGATGAAGGACCTAATCCTCTCGAGTTTCGACAAGCGTGTCGGGCAATACGAGGAGGATATCCGAGAGAAGGACACCCAGCGCAGTCTCCCCGGCTGGAATTTCTGCACTTTTTTCATCCTCAAAGAAGGCCTCGCTCGAGGGTTCGAGAGCGTGGGCCTGGTCGAAGATGCCTTGGTCGGATACGACGAGCTCAGTGTTGGTCTAGATACCATCGTCCAAGAACAAACAGTCGCGGGCTCGGCCACAACCCATGGGGGCTCGCTCCTGAACTACACTGATGATTTGAAGAAGATGGCGCAGAAAGCTGTGGCCTCCATTGTGCATGGCAACATCGAATACGAAGGCGACGAGGAGACCGTCGATTTACAGTCCAAAGACAAGATGTCTACCGACTATGTGGAGGACATCCCCATCAGCTCGACCAAAAAGCAGTACCGTGAGATGATCCTGGCAAACAATGTGTCGGTATTCGATTTTCGCTGTTACATCTTCTCGCGCCAGATCGCCCTCCTCCTGCGCCTAGGCAACGCTTGGTCATCTCGGGAAGAGCTACTCGCCAAGCTTAAGGAGCAACAAGAGTCTGTCCTTTGCGGCGTCGCCTCCAACGTCCCCCTTCCGAAGGCGACCGACGAAACAGAAAATCTCTCCATGCTGGCAGAGATCTGCAGGAGAACGCTTGAGTTCATTCCTGCCCTTTCTCAATTGATGCGCCAGGACATCCTCGCCGCCATCGCTGATAAGGACTTCCACACAGCGGAACTTGGTCCCGATGTGCCGACTGAAGCTGCGCTCGCAGAGGTCGTCGACAACATCGTAACCTCGTATGCGTTCTCTATTGCGCAACAAGTTCTTGCTCAGACATCCACAAAGGCTTTGCCCATCCCACCATCGACGCTTGCATCGCCCAAGGACGCCCACGAACCTAAAGCCTCCATACCGGAACCCAAGACCATGATGCATCCCGCTAGAAGCTCGTCCCTAAACGTTAGGCCCGGTAGTAGACCTCCTCCTAGCCCCGGTGTATTCCCCGGAGGCACAGGCCGTCGAAACTCCGTGCCAGGCCCCGAAAAGACGTCCTCGCATTTCCTTAAGGCCGGACTGGAGGACCTCGCCGCTAGGAGGGCGGAGCTCTACGCGCTGTCCCGCAACATTCTCGAGGAATGCGGCAAGAAGCGAGGCTGGAGTGACGGCTGGGTATCTGTGCCCATTGTCGGCGAGACTGGTGTAGAAGAAATGGACGAAATCAACCTTGACGACGAGGTGGCTGCCGCCTCTGAGCTCAAAGAGACGATGCCTATGACTAGAGATGCATTTCACACCGTTGCTGGGTTTGATAACCGCCTGCTTCGCACAGCTCTTGACAACAAGGAGGATTTCTACAGACTTTACGAAACACTCACGGACAAGGCACTGCGGCACTACAACGTTGCCGGCCATATTCATTCCGTTAATGCAAACATGGCTGATCTCGCCGTGCTCAAATATCACCTGGGTGATTATTCGGGGGCAAGGGAGTGCTTCTACCAGAGCACGCCCTTTTTTGGAGAGAGTGGATGGACTCTCCTGGAATTGTCCATGTTAGTCATGTATTCCAAATGCCTGCAGCGCCTGCAACGCAAGCCTGACTTTGTCAGGGCTGCACTGAAGCTTCTGACCAAGGCTGCCATGGCCGAACGGGAGCGCATCAACGACAAAACAGCGCTGAGGATCGGCCGTACCGTAAGGCCGACCTATCCAGACAAAGATGCCATTCGGGGAGTTTTGGACGAGCTTATCGAGGCATCGAAGGAGCTGCCAGAGGATGAATATATTCCTCTGACCACCCTTTTCACCAACATTGACATCGAAGGTGCTCCTGTCTATCAGGATAGGCAAGACAGCTTCTCGATCACGCTCCAGCTGCACAGCCTACTTGTGGACGAGCTCGGTGTCGACCACGCAAAAGTGCGCCTCGTTGGCCACGCGGGCAATGCGACCCGTGAGGTCTGGGTGGAGAGCACGAGCCCTTTGAAGTTGTCACCAGGCAAGAACAAGATACAGCTACATAGCAATGTGAGTTTGTCCCGTGTGCAGATAAGACCTTTAATTTCTGACATTCATAGGTGATTGTGCCTGGCATTTATGAGGTTGCTCAGGTGCGCTTGTCCAGCGGCAAGCTCTGTCTTGTCCACGACCGGGATACAACGCAGACAGCGACGCTCAGCCCAAGCCATGTCTTGCGACATCCACGCATTACTCTGTACCAACGATCTGGCGCTTTCGACGTTCGCATGTCTTCCGCGAGACACATGCAACTGGACAAGAACAACTGCTTGGACTTGGAACTCCTGAGTGGCTGGAACGAGGTTACCAACTGTGAACTGCGCGTCAAGCCAGCTACTGGCGGGCTGCGTCTATTGACAAGCGAGACGAAGGTAGTCGAAAACGGGGAAGGAAAGCCTCTCAAACCCACCGAGGGAAGTCTATTCAACTTCAAGTCCCTCCCGGCCGGAACATCTGTGAAGATACAGTTCCCCTTCACCACTGACCAGGATGTTGTCAGTGTGTCTGTGAGAGTCGATGTTACATACTCGACCGAGCATGGAAGCTTCACATTCTCCAAGACACCGTCAGTGAACGTGGGACTCGCACTGGGGGTCAACGTCCAGGACGTGTTCAAACACGCCGCGCTTTTCGAGCGCTTCACGGTGTCCACAGCCACTGCGAGCCCTTTGAGGCTTTACCGGAGTGAGCTTCTGGACTCAGACATATTCGAATCACACTTTGGAACCGCACCTGATAGACCAATAACGATCTTTCCGAAACAGCCTGCCGGTCTACTCTACAAAGTTACGCGGAGACACGACCAGATCAAGTCAAAGGCGAAGAAGACTATGTATCTCAAGCTTTATTACAGTGTGGTTCAGGAGGAGCTCTCGTCACTTGTCGAGAAATCTCTTTCCGAGGAACTGAGCAGCGACACCCCCCTATCGGATCTATCGCGGCTTCTAACCAGTACTGTAGTCCAACACATTCAGAAAGGCTGGTCTGGAGATGACCTTGAGCGTGTCACACTTCTCGGTGAATTCTCCACCGCTTTCCTGGCGAACGTTCATTGGGAACGATATTTTACAGGCCTGGGATGCTCTCCACTGGACGGTTCGGATCTGTCACAGGCAGCGGCAGACTTCATCAGAGAATGGCAGAGGAAGCACCCGAAACTTCCTCTCTTGGAAACAGACCCAGACGAGAGTGAGCTTCAGACTATTCTGATACCTGTTGACATCCCGTCGTTGACCATAGTCCACACTGCCGACATACGGCTGCAAGAAGGCGTTCCATCTCTGCTCGATGGCACCAACACGGACCTACTAGAACCAGAAACCGTGTGCGTGAACCAGCTCATTCCTGCTACTCTCCACCTCAAATGGACACGCATCTGGGATACTGGGTCGTCTGAGACGGGCGTTGTTCTGCCCCCCAACTCGACGGACCTCGAGTTCAGCTACGAGGTATCTGCCCCTGCTGATACGTGGCTGCTGAGCGGGAGGCGGAAGGGACACTTCGTCATCCCCGCACCACAGAATGCAGAAGGCGGCGAGGGCATGAGCTCGACGCCCGACACCGAGGCAGACATACCCTTGCTACTGATCCCGCTCCGCGAGGGATACTTGCCCTACCCGACGGTGGATATTCGCGAGGTACATTCCACGGGCGGAGGTTTGGACGAGCATACCTTTGCACACGCCTCTGATACGGATCATCGCAACCTGGGTGAGACTGTCAGGGTGGTCGCCGACCGGGCGAGGGTGACGGTGAGCTTGGATGCGAGCGGACCCGGCGGTGGGCCACTGGTGCTCGAGAGCGAAGGGAGAGGTTTGGAGGGGAGGATTGTTGTCTGACATCGCGTGTGATGACAATTCCAATGACACAATGACTTAATGATCTTGTACTCTGCACCCGTGTCATGAAGTATGACTCTTTTTAGATTTGAGACGTTAGTTGATGAGTAAAAGGCTTTGCTAATTAGCGTACGTGCTCTTCATGAAGAATACCTCTCCTGTCAAGTCGCAAAGCAGCCATCTCCAACGACGCTCTCGCTATGATTTAGGGATGATCCGAAACAAAATCATGGGTTAAAGCAATCGTCATGATGTTGGAGATTCTGGCTTCTGCGCAATCCAGAAGTAGAAATTCAGGTAGCGATGCTTCGACATGTCCTTGAGTGCCTTCCTGACGTCCAAACCCAGCATCTCGGCCTCGGCCTTGCTCATCCCCAGGGCCTGGAAGGGCTTGCCCACCATGGCGGGGATCAGTTCCAGGATGGCCTGTCGACAGTACAGGCCGGCCACGCGCAGGGTCCGGTCCTTGGGCCAGGGTCCGACGGGCACCTTTTTCACGATGCACTGGATGTTGACGAAGCCGGCCTCCTCGATCAGCGGCCGCAGGTCCTTGGCCAGCGCCAGGTTCATGCCGAAGGAGCGGAAGGCGTCGCCGGCCGTGACGTAGAACTTGTACAGCGGGTCGTCCTCGGGCATGGTGCCGTCGTCGCAGTTGGCCCAGCCGTGGATCTCCTGCATCTCTAGCCATGCGCCGGGCTTTAGGGACCTACCCAAGAGCACCACCTATTAGCCGACCGCGATTTGTAAGATCTGAGGGTTGAAGCCAATACATACTTGAAGGCGTAGCCTAGTGTCTTGGGTACGTCTTTCAGGGTGGACGCCATGGTGCGCATGTGGACCATGTCGTAGTCGTCGCCGTTGAGCCACTCCTCCTCCGCGTCATCGACCATGAACTTGCAGTTGGGGGGCACCCACTGCGGCTGTATGGGAGACAGGTCGATCCCGAGGACTTCTGCGCTGGGCATCATGTCCGCCACTGGTTCACAGCGATCAGGTCAGCCGTGCCCACGCACATCTTGATCCTAGCCGAGTAGATGCTGAATGTCTCTGGGGAAATCAATCAATCACCCACTCTCAATGGCCCATATTCCCGTGCCCGTCCCTACGTCTAATATCCGCTGCGAGTCGGAACTGATGGGTGCATAGTACAGCTTGCCGTCCGTGACCTCGAGCATCATTGCGTGCTTGATGTCCTCGCGCTGCTGCTCGGCGTCGTCGTTGGGCAGCGGGTACCGCCCGTACTTGTAGCTGTGGAAGCGGCGGCCGTTCTCGTACGCGTGTTTGTAGATGCTCGAGGTGATGGACGTCGATGCGCTCGAGCCCGTCTCGGCGAGCTCGAGCTCGTCGTCGAGCACGGGCTCGGTGGCCGCCGCGATGGGCGCGTCCGTCGTCGTGGCTGTGGTGTCTCTGTCTGCGCCCATGGTGTATGGTATGTGGTGTATGGAGGTGTGTATGCAGTATGCTTCAAAGCCTCGTGGTGCTTGATCGCCTAGTGTACGTTCTGGCCTGGAATATTACGCACCCGCAACTTCGCGGTACGACTTGCGAAGTATGTTGGAAAGTACGAGTCCTCGCTACCCTCAAGATCCGTGCCAGGTTTACCAGCACGGACAACCCGTTCTGTGGCATTCATGTGCAGGAAGAGGGGGCCAACCATCCAACCCGTTATCCATGTCGTTGGCCGAGCCGCCCAATTGGCGCGAATGTGGGAAATGTGGTCTGAGGTTGCACTGACGTACCGGGATTGATGCGATCACTTGAGCTTGGTGAATAGTGATTGGGGCGCGGGAATATCATCCCTGCTTCCTCGTGCTCGTTTCGTAACCGGCCCCAGCCGAGCTGTGCGTGCGTTGTTTTAACAGGGACCCTTTTGTACTGATCCGGACCGTTTGGTCCCTTATGTCTCTGTGTTATGCTTGTTGGCAGTGAAGGCTGATGCTATCAAGTTGTTGGCAAGCGGGGGTCAGGATAGTGGACGGAAGTTCTTGAAGAGATACTTCAATGCTAACGATGCATGCCCTTGCTTAGGAACTTGGAAGGGCTATCCCGCTGTCTAAACCGAATGTATTTTATGAACGACCACGTAGTGTAGCTTTCTCTATCTAGAGGTGAATGACAACACCTGACAAATATCACATAAGAGATCAAAACCAGCCAAACTGAATGACGAACTGGAACCCAGCAAGACAGTCACTCCTACAGATCTTGGATAAAGCTGTCTGCTTTCCTAGAGGTAGTTGGGTCATCTTTGAGACGCAACAGAACCGCTTTAGCGAGATTTGATCGGGAATATCTCCAGCAGTTGCTGAGTATCTCATGAAGTATCCCCTATTCATGGCCTCTCTTTAGATTTTTCCTGCTGTCGTGCTGGACAAATTAGGCTCTTGTCTTGCAGCTGACTCGGGGTGGAGTTAGTCATGCAGCATGCCACTTTATTTAGCTAACCCGCGGTTGCATAGGTCAGCTTCGAAGGCCAACATACATGCTCAGATATGGTCCACCATGAGCGACTTGAACTTCTTTATTGAGTCCGACAGACTGTACCTCTCGTACTTCCAGCCAGACTTGGACTCTCATTGTGAGTTCCTGGTCAGGCTGTACAACACTCCCGAATTCATTGCCTCCATAGGCGGCAAACCAACGTCCATCACCGCCGTCGAGGCGGCGCGTGAGCTCCTTGAGGGGCGCTTCGTAGACGAACACGAGCGGAACGGATTCGGCACCTACCTTGTCAGCCTGAAGCCGACTACTTACACAACAGCGAACAACAGCTTTCCAGATCTTTTGGAGGCATGCGTACATGTCGGCACCGTGTCGCTCATGCGGGGTCAACCACCGAACTGCTACTCGGTGCCTGATCTAGGTTTCGCCGTGCTGCCCGAGTATACCAAGCGAGGGATCGCAACCGAGGCCTCCAGAGCGCTGCTCCAGTATGTAGAGACGGAAAAAGGCGTCAAGGATGTGCTGGGGCTGTTCAGCCCTGACTACGAGGCATCAAAGGCCGTCTTTTTGAGACTTGGGTTCGTGGACCGCGGGCTTCATAGGCTCAAAGTGTTTGGCAACGTTCTCGGAGCTGTGTTTACCAAGCCGGGAATGAGCGATGACTTGAAGATTTACGGCCTGTGAGCTGGAGTCGTTCAAAACTTTGACACGATTGGGAGCAAGTGTTACAAGTGGGATTACGGGCAGATGTGAAGAACATTGAACTGAGAAGTGATAGATGAGACTACGATTGTGCATGCGAATCCAGCTCCTCCTCTCGCACGCGACTCAGACCATTCTCAATTGCCTGAGTGACTAAGAGGCATTCCACACCAGCAGTATTCCTCTGCAGAAGGACTCCTAATACCCCCCTTAGAGCTGTAAGTGCATCGTATCGCAACAGTTGCCAGTCTCGAGACGCGACTCTGCCGCTTGGCAATTTGCCGACCTCATGCAAGACGGTCCTAATGCTTGTGGCAATCTGACAGTACTGGTCGGCCAGACGGATGGCCTCAGATTCTGTCTCTTGGGACTGCTTAGCCGTTTCATCGGCCTTCATCCAAGCCACAGCAAGAACCCCAAGCACGTCATCAAGTTGCGCCGACCTTGATTGTAGCGCAGCCTTGTGCCTTGACTTTTCTCGGAACTCAATTTCGAGACTCGCGACTTGGGCTCGATAGCCTTCAGCCTTCTTTGTGTTCCTCCTAATACAATCGTAAAAAGGTACCTTTTGACAGACCACAAGAGCACAGACAAGGCTTACCTCTCCAGCAGTTTAGCAGTAGTATCGGCAAAGATATTGAAGACTGGTATCCAGACAGCCACCTTGCGAAACTGCAACACACTCTACAGTCAGCATGCGTGCGCGCAATCTTCCAAAAGACTGCAAAGCACACCTTTCTGTTGCCTTCGGCTTTACCCTCGCGGCGCATTGCCTCAGCCAAAGCCTCGGACGAGTTCTTTTCGTTTTCTTGGAGCTCTTGGGCGCTGTGACTGATAGCTCGAGTCGTTTCGAACAAGGCAGCTTGCGTTTCCGTTTGCTCATCCAAGACTAGTTCGCGAATTGAATGGCATTGGTCGTTAAGCAGCTTGGCCTCGTGAGCGAGGTGAGCCGCGTCAATCTCCTTACGATTGGCCTTGGCCTTCAGGGTTTGCAGATTGCTCTCGACCGCACGAAGAGCTGATATGAAATTTTCCACGATGCTTAAGTCCAATCGCCGAGGTCGCCTGCGTCGGAAGATCAAGCGTACGAGAAGCCTAGACCAGGGTCTGGTTTTTCTGAGGCGCTGATGAGGGAGATCAGTTGATTAGCAAAATCCAGTTAGCACATCATGAATCAACATTGACTGACTGGTATCTTTTCTGTCAGTAGCAGGTCCAGAACGCTGGGCAGAAGCTCGCGGAACGTCTGCTGCAAGCGACTCACTTGCGAATCTAACAATTGTTGGAGATGATTTGCTTCAGCTCTCAGTACGATGGCCTCTTGGAGATGCTCTGTGCATTGCAAAGATAATGCAGACACTTGCTCCAGCACTCGAGCCTGGGATTCCATCGCGTCGTGTGGTGGGTAGGTGTCAGGTGAACTAGTGTAAACGGACAAAAGAGAACCCTGGGGATATGATTCCTCACCATATCAAATGTCAATCGGGGCTGTGCCCATTGGGCTACAAAGTCCTTCCCGTCTGTCTCACGTTGTGCGGCCACAAACATCAAGCGTCTTTACACACATACTATGGAAGAGTGCAGATTCAACATCAGGCATCCAGTTAACAGCGATTGAGAGCTGTTGGGAGCGGCAAAGAAATGAAGAAAGAGTCACTCAGCCACGTGCAAGTTACACTGCAGACGGCAATTAGTGCCGTTCAATGGTCCAATTTGGTCTTTCTACCACAGTGAGAGGCTGTTCCTTCATTACCTCGAGTGCCTGCCCGTTTCCGTCTCGCATGCCAGTGGGCTACATTTCGGCTCAAAGACTTTGACAACAAATCCACACTCAATATGACCGAACTTGTCAAGCATGAAGACGATCTTGTCGCTCGACAAGAGGCCGCCCAGCGGCTGCAGCAGGACCTCAAGCTGAGCTTGGGCCAGAACCAGAACATTCCCAATATGCTCATGACGGCTCCCACAGCTATCAGCCTCCTCGGACAGATCAGACTGCTGGCCTTCTCGGACCACGCACTCCGCATTCGTCTAACAGAGCCTCGTGGTGGATTTAAACACCTTCAGTGAGGGTCATCTATCTCTTCAATCTGGGGAGCGCTTTGGGCGGGCCAGACGTGTTAATACTTGCTCAGACGAAGCAGCCTCTCAAGCGCCGTGGTCCAAATTGTGCAGCAAGCCTCTAATGCTTTTGATCTCGCGGAGAAAAACCTGCGCATCAACAGAATGCAGGCCAATGTCATGTTTGGCAGGACTGGTCATGTAAGTTATCCCCGTTCCATCTCCTCATTCTTAGACGAGCAGCATCACTAACTAACCCTGGACAGGTCGCAATGATCCTCATGTGTCTCCAAGATCCGAGGTTGGCTCGAGCGAACCTTATCAACTCTATGGACTGCCTTGAAAAGGAAATTCAGGCGTGTGCGGACAGGGCAAAGCAGATCGAGGAGCAGTTCGATGTTCTTGTGCATTGTGCAGATGAGGTCAACCTGGCGATGGCAGACGAGGCAGGTAAGACACAAGTTTATCCTGTAGTGCGCAGACGTTCCAGGCTAGGGCTAACACGCCGACAGAACGTGCCGAGATGGAAAAGGATAGAATGACTGTCCAGGCAATGAAGGCCGAGGAAGAACAGGAAATACAGAATAATGCTCTCTCTGTGTACAAGGCTAGAGTCAAGGATGCGGAGGAGGAGTTCAACGAGGCAAGAGCTCAATACCAGAAGACATCTAATAAGGGAGGTGAGTCGTTCATCTTCATTCTGAACTACCCATCTCAATTGCAATTCACCCTAGCCCCACAGATCCCGTTCAGAGACGAGGAGACGAGCTCACCGCTGATATCTCATGCATATGCTGGTAGAACGTTCAGCTCTTGCTACGGCTGCGGCCAATGGCTTTGGAAGAAGTGTCAGTGGCCTCGTTAACGCAACGATCAACGTCTTCAAGGCGGCGCCATTGATGGTCATCGAGGTGACAAGGGCAGCGAGTTCTATTGGGACTTTCGGAGGACTCGGCTCAGCGCCGCCAGTCAACCCCGGTGACTCGTTGATCAATGAAGGCAATATACAAAGCCCCCCTCCTAGACGTCGCCTGGAAACTTGTCGGAGTGTCGGAATTGATCCAGCTCTCCTCGCCGCTGAGTCGATTGAAGCGCAGTTGCGCGAGATCCAGCGAATGCTGACTGAGAATGAATCCACACTCAGTCAGAACACTGGCGCCGTACTGCAAGCCAACACCAACAAGCTTGAAGCGCTGAGGGACGGACTGAGCGGCTTTGAGAGCAATCATACTCGTGATGCTAGCTACGTCCTGGACGAGGCACTCAAGATCACAGCGGCCATGGCGAAATACTACACTAGCGAGAAGTCCAAACCAGGTGCCCCTGTAAAGAGCAGAAAGATGCCTGGCACAACACATTTAAGACTCTTTGTTCCAAGGCTACCAGACTTCGAGCCTTCGCAGCTTCCCAGCCAGGGCAAGGCTTCGGAACAACCCTGGAGATGCCAATTGTCGGTCAAGCTCCGGGTGCCTCGAGCTATTCCAGAGTTCTGCACGAACGACACCAAACCCTTCTTATCAAGCGGAGAGCCATGAATGAGGCCCGCCAGAACTTTGAAAGGACTACTGAGCTTCAACTTGAAGCACAAGCCAAGCTGGTGGAGATCTCCCGGACCATGAAGCAGCTTAGGGCTCAGCGGGCTACGCTGGAGGATACCAAGAAGCTTCTGCTGAAGTCGAGTGACATCCTGTCAGAGATGAAGGCACTAGTACAGCGACTGGCCAACTTCTTCAGCATTCTGGCAAACGTCATATCCATTCAATGCAAAGGTGCTGGTCAACAGTATCTCGGCATGATCAGGGGCAGCATGACCGGGCCCGATGAGAAGTTTACCCTCGCCTCCATCCAGGGCCATGTAAAGATTATCCGTGAGGCGGTAATCACCTTGCGTGGCCACTTCAGCTTCATCGTGGACTCCGCGCACATGTACCAGCAGATTGCGGATGAGCACCTCAACCCCTGTCTCCGCATGGCGGCCACTCTTTCCCTGAGCGCCGGCCCGGAAGAGCAGGAGAGAGCACAGCAATCTCTCGAGAAGACTGCAAATGAAAGCTCCCAGGCGATTAGAGAACTGGCAGAGAAGCAGATGGATGACTTCTTCAAGACACTGGACAAGCGGGTTGAGGAGATTGATGGAGAGATTACAACTCTTAGCCTTCCAGCTACATTGAATGATTGGCAGAATCTGCAGGCGATCACAGAGGGAGTCAAGGAGTCTAGCGACGAGATTGTCAGAGAGGTTGGAAAGGATAGCATTGCCGGGACAGAGATCTTGAGTGATCTTTAGTTTCATTGATTTCAGCGCACAATCATTAGCCGTCAAGTAGTTTTGTCTACATACTGTTTCCCTGCGTCGTGTGCTGTTTTCCAAGTTACTTCGGAAGACCACTCTCGAGGCCCAGCTGAATGACATCCACGAGTCGCTCCACATCCTCCAGACTGCTGTAAAACCCAAACGAAACCCGGACGCCCCATCTGAACGATGTTAGGGCCACATTGTGTACCTTGAAGTGATTCGTCCACTGGTCGCCATACAACTTGAGGAGGTACAGGTGCGGTGCGTGGTGTGCACGAAGTGATGGTCCGGCGAGCTCAACGCCAATGGCTTTGCACCGCCCTCTCAACGCATCGCCAAGACTGTAAAGATGCTGTTCCACATCATCTGGGCCCATGCCATCGAGGTAGAGCTGTAGAGCAGCTTGGGCGGCAATCGCTGCAAGAAAGTTGCTATTGGCATGCTCGAACCTGCGGGCCGATGCATGAAAAGTGATAGGACCATCCGATACCAGAAAGTCCTCGGTCGGGTCCCCCACGGCCCCGAACCCGACGATGGGCGGTTGGGGATCCTCAGAGTCGATGAAAGTCTTTGAGATGTAGAGCGCAGCGAAACCCAACGGGCAGCCGAGCCCTTTGTGGAGGCTGAAGGCTGCTGCAGAGACACCAAGAGCCTCAACGTCAACGTTGGCGAAGCCGACATGCTGGGTGAGATCCACAAGTACATGGACGCCTCTAGGTCGATACTTTGCACAGATGTCGGCAACGTCGTTTCTCTGGCCGCTGTGAAACATGATGGAACTGATGCCGATGCACCTCGTCCGGTTATCGACATACTTCTCGAATGTGGCAGCACTAGCTATTGTGGAGAAACCGCTCAGCTCGCTGCGTGTCGCGACCTGTCGAACCTCGATGCCCTTGGATCTGAGGGAAAGCCATCCGTAAGCCTGGCTGGGATGTTCGCAGTCGAGAATGATGATGTTGTCTCCTGGCTGTAGTCGAAGGCTCTGCATGAATGAACCCATTCCTTCCGTGGTGTCCCGCGTGAACGTGATGTTAGTCGGCTGCGTGTTGAGGTACCGGCCGAGCAGTGCTCTTGTCACTTCTTGTGTGGCCTTCCAGCTTGACTTGGGCGATACATCGTGAAGCCATCCGGAGCAGAAGCTCTGAATGTGTTGGTGAATCACCAAGTTCAAAGGGGGCATAAATGCCGCGTTTAGATGAGTGATATTATCGTTAGCAACGAGAGGGACTAGACGGCGGAGCATTGCGAACTTTTCCGAGATCGGCCCTTCTTTTGAGCTTATCTTCATTGCTGCTGTCCCTGCCTCTGTTGAGAGTTCTTCGGTACTGCAGGGAGCCATGGTACAGGAGGTTGACATTTTGATCAGGGTATTGATAAAGTGTTGGAGAGTGATGTTTCGGGACGAAGCAATCATGCCAACGAACCAGGATCATGATTTCTTATATATCCAAACAGTTATTATAAGTGGGATTTTGTCTAGGAATCATCCGTGGAGCTGTTGAACGTTTGCAAAGCAAGTCCGTAATAATGTTTGGCTCTCAATATGAGATACAAGTATCTGGCGGATACCAAACTCCGCCTGCCATCGGGAGAATGAAGGTGAATATTCCAAATGACCGAAAAAACGTAATAGTAGCGGCTTCACCCCGAGCTTCAGGAGATGAGCAAGGAAAGGTCAGCTAGTCCGTGAGTGGTGCTGCCAACCGGTGTGATGGTTGGCACGCTAATAATACCAACAGAGACGGAGACCCAAGTCCGACACCACTTAGCTCAACTTTGAGATGTTTCCATACTTTCCAACGCTACTCATCACTGTCTCCCTGCTCTAGACTCTCAAACATGTTGCCCCTGCCCGTGCGATAGCTAAATTCGCGGTCTGCATAGGCTTCATCACCTCGTCCCGGCCGAGTTCTGCTCTCCACCTCATGGCGATCCTCGCTGCCAGTCTTCCCACCACTCAAGATCTCCAGAATATTCCAAGCAATTCTTTCGGCACCCGTCCTACATCCAATGAGGTTTGGGGCCCCTGGTCCCAGTTGCAGCGCTGCCAGTCTGCCGGTCACGAACATTGGAACGTCTTTCCTCCACATCATGTCATCCGTGATGCAAGGGTAGCCGCCGGCGGATGGGATCGGGTAGTTTCGATTCATGCTCTGTAGGAACGGAAGGGTGGTATAATTGGTCTCAACGCCAGTCGCGAAGTAGATATAGTCGATCGGTGGAAGCATCATAGTTTCCTCGATAGGTTTCATTTCCTGTTCTCCGTCTAGAACGGTACCAGCCTTGGGTTCTGGCCGCGGCATGCGTGTGCTGACCGTGACTGTCCACTGTTGTGAGGAAGAGTCCCACACTTTGGACGCGATCGTCGTGAAGGTCATGAGCGAGAGCCGCCCGCTTTCGCCGAGCTTCTCGACAATCCTTTTGTAGGTAGGGTTCATGCTACCCCCATCTCGCGCTCGGAGGTACATGTCGAGGCGCTCTGAATGAGAATCGGCACTCCAAAAGGCTGCCTGCTTCTGGTTGCGAAACTTGCCAACCCAGTCAAGGTCCATATCAAAATGTTTCACTGAGAATGTCAGCTTTAGCCACAAAAGCCGGCACCACCGAGTCAAACTCACCTTTTACTGGTCCCCTCATAATCAAATACACCGTTGAGATGCCAGAGGCCACGGCCTTCTCCGCAATCTGGGCGGACGTCAATCCACCACCCACGATCAGGACGCTCGTCGGAATGCGGGCTTTGATCCTGTCTTTAACAATAGACGAAGGGAAGGATCGGATGTGCATTGTGTGGCACGCCCCTTCCATGCGGTCCTCCGGACTGAGACCTGGGATGCACGGCTTATTTGCCGGCCCTACAGCGAGGACGACGATTCTAGCATACTGCGTACCCTTATCCGAGGTGACGGTGAAGATCTTATCAGACTCGGGGTGGAGCGGGGAGAAGTCGTAGACGATATCCTGTACAGAAGCCTGATTGACAAGACTGTTGCCCAGATGGTACCGATCTTTGACGTCGGTGCAGTGAGAGTGAAACAGAGGAGTGGAGGGTCGGAAGTAGTCGTTGCGCTCGCGTTCGTCGACGACAGGATTGCTCGGCGCGTAGATCCTAATTTTTAATTGGAAATAGTTAGCTGAAGGATACAATGATACGGCAAAGGGGAACACACGATCTCTTCCCCATTCTCTTCTTCCTCTGGTGTTTACTTAGTTCTTTCCCGACAACCCCCCCGATCTCCGTCAGCTCCCCCTCTCTGCCCTGCATGTACGCGTATGCCAACAAGCCGTCTCGATCTCCCGGGTCTACGTGGAAGAACATGGGGCTCCGAAGGGTATGGATACCGAAAGCTTTGAACAATCGGTTCCATCGGGTCATCCACTCGTCGCCTTCCTCGTCAAGAACAAGCATATAGATGTCTGCATGAAAGTGCTCTCGTTGGCTCGATCTTGACGAGCGCGAGGATGGTGCTTCGATTGCACCAGATCGGCGATTCTTGATGGCCATAGCGTGGCGGCCATGCTTTCGGATCCAATGGTATCGCTGGTGTTCATCTGAGGTAAATTGAGCTCCCGGAAGTGGCTCACGAAGTCGGGCAGCGACTGCGAGGCCACCGGGCCCTGCGCCAATGATGAGCACATCATGAATGTGTCCCTCCTGGGACGACCCATTCTCTGTCATCTTTTTACTCGAAGTGTCACAAGATATTCCTGTAGCCGTCCGAGATCCCATCAGAATCGCAAGGAAAGCGATAGGAACGTCTGTTGTATTTTGGGGTCGCGTGCACACTGGTTTAAGAGGCTTGACATTGATACTGTGTGGAAGAACCTTGTTGGTCTATGACAGCTTTCGGCTTTGGGCTGCAGTTGTTGTCAACTAAAATGTTATGTCTAAACACCGTACTTGAATATCGAATTACCTGTTTGCAAGGTATTTTGCTATGTCGTGCTTCTGTCGCGGTGACATGTACCCTGATGGGCCAGGTGTGAACCCTGTTGAACGGACGGCTCCGCGCCCCTGCGTGGAAGCTCCATTGATGCTGCGTGGTAATTGTATCCAAATCTCCAGAGAATATCCCTAGAGTTGATTATCCAGCCAGTTGACTCTTGTATAAAATACCAGCGCTCCTCACGTTGGAGTCATTTGCCTTCTTCAAACTCTTCGTACTCGTGTGTGCCAAACGAATCCTCTTTATCAAGCCACTACGAACGCAACATCACATGTGGAGCAGAGTAAAAAGCCACAGTTTGATTGAAATGAGATTGCCGCCTCTACTGACATCGAAAACTGCGATCCTGGGTTCTTGTCATGCCAGGCAGGTGCGGATAGCTTGAGAGCTCTGCTATGCAAGTCCCGGGGGCGGTGACATGGGAACATTTACAAATTGGGGAGACATGTGCTTTGATACATGTACCTAAGGGAGATGGGAAAAAAGGAAAAGAAGCTCATTTCAGTTACAAGGCATTTGCGGTCAAATCTTGTTGACTTTTCTTTCGGCCAGGTTGTCTCTGCTTGTTTACCATTCTCCATTCAGTGTACTGGTACTGCATTTGAATACCAACAGGCTTCGTGGATGAAAACGGGACCAGATCAAATCAATGACCTCATTTGTTGATACGTAAATCCTAGTGCTTAAGATGTAATTGGAGCAGTGGCCCGCGGTTTGCCGGCACGGCTTGAAACAAATTGCGGAGGCTGCGCAACGTCAACGAGCTATCAAAAGGCAACTCGTCTTAGATTCTTCCGTACCGGTCGCTTCACTCGTCGAATGAGAGTTTGACGTCTAGCCAGTTCGTGGTAGGTCAGCCGCCTATATTGTTCGCCAAGAGGCTTGCTGTACATAAGCTGTATGACCCTTTCCTTCTTCAAGAAGAAAAAGAAGCAACGCAGGCCGGAACCAGATCATTCTTGCACACATGACTAGTCTAAACGCGCCCCAGCCAACTCGCGGAACGCGCACGAGAGAGCCAAGAGGTCAAGAGTGCGTGGCTCGCAGTGGAGATGCCCTGTAAACGCCCACGCAACGTCAGCGGCATACGGTGCTCTGACTCGTGGAATGGAGGGCGTTCCGGGGTCCAGTCCTCCATCGAGCTCCGGCACTGAGACATTCCAACAGGCCAATGCCCAAAGCGCGGCGCTTGTGTTGATGGGCGGGGGTCGCTAAGGGGATCGGTCTTAGAGTCTCATTCCAGCGGCTGTCATGGCGCCGGGCCGCTGCCTTTGTGAGAGCCCTTTGTCTCCCAGGAATGGGGATCTGGAACTCCACAATCCAGTCGCGCCATCCGAGTCATTGTTTTGATGCTTGACAATGCCCTCTTCTTTAAAAAGGGTCGGCATGTTTGATGATGGACTGCGGCAATGACAGCTCAGACAGGCCAACGTCGATCCTTTTGAAAGGCGCTGACAAGTACGAGAAAGAGGACCTCATCGAAATATTGTTAGATCTAAACCAGAACTCGGTCTTTCTTCATATCCCCTTCAACCAGAGGACTGTTCCATTCCCTTGGCTTTCACTCACTCTTTTCCAGAAACGAATCCTTTCTTTTCCTGCCATCACCTCACAATGCGGGTTCCATTCATTGCTTTCCTGAGCGCACTGCTCATTCTCGTGACCGACTTCGCCTTTGTCCAAGCTGGCGTCGTCCCTCTAACCACAGATCAGAGGTGGGGGCTCAACATCCAGAACATGGGCCGCTCCTCCAAGAAGCTCAAGCCTCTTGTCTGGGACCCCAAGCTGGCCCAGGACGCCGCCGCCTACGCCAAGGTCCTCGCGCGCACCCAGAAGCTGCAGCACTCTGGCGTCGGCGGCGAGAACCTGTTCTACGAGTCGAGGGGGAGCGCTCCCTTCTCCGACGCCGCCAAGGCCTGGATGGCCGAGAAGCCGCTCTACCACAACGAGATTATCCCCCAGGGCAACTTTGCCGCCTACGGTCATTACAGTAAGCCCGCTTTCCCCTGCTCTGCGAGTATATCTCCCAGGCAGCGAGCCTCGTGTGATACGCCTACTAATCCGCACTTCTATTACAGCTCAATGCATGTGGAAGTCGACGACCAAGGTAGGCATGGGTGCCTACAAGGATAGCAAGGGCGGTATTTGGGTCGTCGCCAGGTATGCAGCAGCGGGCAATATGTAAGTTGAGCACTAGTTACTACTATCCTTTCGGTTTCGGACAAGTTTCTAACAGCTATGCAGGGTTGGCCAAAGGCCATACTAAAAGGGTTGGCGATGTCGACACTGGCCGATTTAAATGCCGAACCAACAGATGACACTAAACATGTGTATATTATTATTTTCACTGAGCCAGGGCCATATTTGCTTTCAAAATATTGACAAAGATTCTCATTCCTTATTTACTGACCAAATGGTTCAACATTGCAAGGGCTTGTGCTTGATGAAAATTTCAGGTTTACTACAATTCTTGATCACAGGTCACAGATAGACGCATAAGCTTTCTCTTGGAGAATCTTGCTTCGGGGGGTGTCAAAATGTATTCGGCAATTGACCCAAGGATCTCAATATCTACTGAGTGAAGCCATGGCGGGCCGGTATCTGCCACACCTCGTGGTAGAAGCAGCCTTTAAAACGGCAATGAGGGTTTTACATTGCCCACTGCGTTGCACCAGATTCACGTCAGGATGATCAAGGAATCAATACAGATAAGCCTAGATGTGTAGGGGTACTTTATTGCTCAGAAGTGACCTTATTGCGTGTACGTCGCCTCTGTAAAGACTTGAAACAAAGGGAAAGCCAAAAGAAAAGACATGTAGCAACCTCCAAATCAACTTCGTGAGATCAATCT
This sequence comes from Thyridium curvatum, assembly GCF_004353045.1. Taxonomy (NCBI): domain Eukaryota; kingdom Fungi; phylum Ascomycota; class Sordariomycetes; order Thyridiales; family Thyridiaceae; genus Thyridium; species Thyridium curvatum. The sequence goes on along the minus strand of NW_022156855.1, from coordinate 108,809 downwards.
CGACGCATTCACTAGCACCCCTTCTCTCAAGACAAGTCAAGCCTCAGGCGCTGCGCGCTGTACCTTTTTGAAGAGATCCGGTTTGTAAACAGACGGTGTTTCCCTGTTTCCCTGGGTGGATTCTAAGACATAGATAGCTGGCGAGTAGAGCTGCCCTGTTGTGGCTTGGTCTTCCACTGGCTGAGCAGCCCGGCGCCTAATTCTTTTTTTCTGGCTGGATCCTATGGCGTAGAAAACTGGTGCATAGAGCTGTCCTGTGGCCTCGTCTGCCACCAGCTCGGAAGCGTCAATCTTTCTGAAAGCAGTAGGTCCATAGGGAAGCTCGGTAGCGGGGCTGTAGACTTCTACGACGCCGCCTTCGCGGGGCTTGGGCTACATAAGATAGGTATATTAGCGATTCGATCCGAGACTGGAGTAGGGAGAAGAGATTGGCAGACCTGTGCTGGCGCAGCTGAAACCTCCAGAGCAGCTAATGCCACAATGAGATTGGAAATGACGGAGGTATGCATGTTGTGTGGGTGTATGGGTGTGGCGAGAGCTTCTGCGGAAAGTCCGTATACAAAGTTGAGAAGAATGACTGAATAGCGAGCACTGAAGACCCAAACTACCACGATGAGGAGTCGTTTTAGGTTCTTTTATGTTGCCACCAAGCACAGCTGCACCAGGGCTGAGGCTTTCGGATGGAAGTCCCTTCAATACCAACTTGGACAATCATTCTGCATCACTTGCGGGACGATAGCCTGAAACCAATCACTCTGGCCCACGAGTTCATGTGCATACACTCGTACACCACCTCAAGCGAAGGCGCCAAACTCTGAAGAGAAGGTAAGAAAGCCGGAGGAGAGATACTCGCCGACCTCGGGCCGTCGGCTTCTGCTCAACGTGACATCGTCTGCGGCAGGATTACGAGTTCAGAGCTCAAACAAGAAGGTTACGCAAGTCTTCATCAACAATGTGTCTCTCGCCTTCCACGTAGAACGAGCACTGCAGATAAGCTGTGCCTCTCGGTTCTGGGCTTCATCACACCTTCCCGCCGTGTCATAGTCTTGTGACCAAAGGCCTCGCGTTGGACATCTCGGAGCACAAGAACTACAAGACGCTGTTGGAGTGAACAAAAAGTAGAGAACGAAAATATCGAACTCTCTTCCAAGTTCTCTCCTCGGGCCAACCACCCAACACATCACAGAAGCAGCATGCCTAACGGCGCGCATGTCTCACTCCCCAAAGCTGTTCCGTCATACGTGGAGACTAAGCATAGTGAGGATGACGATGAGGCACGCAGCTTCCTGCACCGGAATTATGTGCGGCACTATGCTGTGAAGAATCACAAGACGCTAACCACGCTGACTATCCTTAACGGTGTCTTCTTCTTCCTCACGGGCGTCTTCTTTTCCGTCTGGTTCCATGAGAGATATGTCGTCCGCAATGCCGACATCCGCCGCACATCAAGCTACAGTGAGTCAAACAGAGTAACTGTTCTGTATTCATCTAGACTAACACTGCCCAGGCCCCATTCTCGACATGGTCGATCTTGGTGGTAGCATAAAGAAGTTCAACGGCACACTATTCCCTCCTAAGCACCCATCCCTGGGCAGACAGATGCCCAATGCAGCCGCCGATCAGATTTGGGAGGAGCTGGAACTGACGCGAGTCCTGCCCGTCTCTCGTGCCGACATCATACGGATGGGCAAGGATCCGTCCACGGTGGCCAAGCTCGAAGACAGTGTTTGGGGCCTGGGCGATGATGCCTACGTGACGGTGCTGGATGTCTACCACCACCTTCACTGTCTGAATTCGCTGCGCCGCATCGCTTACGGGGCATACTATTCTGAGGAGATGGGCAACGCGACCCGCGCGTCCATGACCGAGATCCACATCAACCACTGCGTCGACATGCTGGCTCAAGCGCTGCAGTGCAGCGGGAACGTCAACCTGATCACGATGCACTGGGTTGAAACGCAGGTGTATCCGTTTCCCGACATGTAAGCCTCGTCCCAACTCTCTCTCTCTCTCTCTCTCTCTCTCTCTCTCTCTCTCGGTGCCACAGGCACGAAGCGGACACGGTCAAGGGATAGAAATACTAAAAAACCACTCGCAGGTCGGTGAACCGAAAGTGCATCGATTTTGAGAAGCTGACGGAATGGCGGCGGGAGAACACAATAGACATGGACAAGTACGTCGAGGTCATGAAGAAGCCAGATGGAGTGGCGCAGCTCCCTGCACCGGATGCGCTCTATGCATACCACGGCTCGAGAAACCCCAACCATGAAGGCGGGAAGGACATGGACAAGGACTTTAACCTGTAGACTTAGGTATCTGAAGTGGGAGTCGGGTCGTCTTCAAAGAATAGTGGCGCAAAGACATCAATCAGAGTCGAGGTTGTCGGGCTTAATAGAGCTAAGCCTGGGAGTTGAATTTAGGTACTTCTAAGTTGCCTCAGAGAACCACCAGTGGCGCTTTATCGCGATAAGGCAGAATCAAAACCCCCTGTAACCTGTGCTGGCACGTGCGCTAAAGAAAGATAAAGAAAAGCATCACGTCACCGGGCAGGCCGGCTTGTGGATCCTCGTTAGAACGGGTGAGAGAGCCTGAGCCTAGCTATCCATCCTAGCTAAGGAGGAGGCTACGCATCTCAGCCTGCTTGCTGCTTCAATTCGCACACACACAACCACCGCCACCCACGCAGGGAACCATACATCGGCAACGCTCTCGGGTCGCAGCTCGATATCCACGCGGCGCACCTTCGCGACAAAGAGCACTGAGCGCTTCTCGCCGATGCAGAGCTAGCTCTGCGCAGCCGCTCCTCCCGCCATGGACATCCCCTTCGAGCTCCTGGACGATGACGACCACAAGCGTTGCAACGGCTCCGAGTATGTTCAGCCAGGCACCAAGGACATCCAAGTACAGCTCGTCATCTCTCTCGCCTTGGGGATATCTGCCTTTGTCATCTTTTGTGTAAGTCGCTGCCCTCGTGAGACGCTGGTCCCGACCTGGTCTGCTGACTCTCCAACTCTGTTCGCGACAGATCCTCCGGCCGCGATGGAAGTCGCTCTATGCCGCCCGCAGGCGTCAGCTAGACTCGACCAACACCTTGCCGCACCTGCCAGACTCGTTCTTCGGATGGATGCCCGCACTTTACAAGATCACCGAGGAGCAGGTCCTCTCGGCAGCCGGCCTGGATGCCTTTGTGGTGAGTTCAACTCCCGCTGCTCCGTCGAAACCCTGCAACGGTTCGCGCTGACAGTCCTCTTTGTGTCAAGTTCCTTTCCTTCTTCAAGATGGCTATCCGCCTCTTCGCCGTCATGTTCCTGTTCGCCGCCGTCGTTCTAGAACCCGTCAACGAGCATTACAACCCCGACAAGCGCAAACCGAAACACAAAGACGCATCCTACCTTTCCAACATCTTTAGCCTCCCGGAGCCGGCGCCCTACATCTACCCGAACGAGTTCCCCGTCTACACCCAACCCACCGACGAAGACAACAGCTGGAAGGGATACTTCTGGGCGTACTTGGTTTTTGTCTACTTCTTTACTCTTCTGACCATGTGGTTCACCAACTCTGAGACTTTCAAGATCATCAAGACTAGACAGCATTATCTCGGCACGCAGTCGACAATCACAGACAGGACTTTTCGGTTGTCAGGCATCCCCAAGGAACTGCGATCCGAAGAGAAAATCAAGGATCTGGTCGAAAAGCTCGAGATCGGGCACGTGGATCGGGTCACCTTGTGCAGGGACTGGAAGGAGCTGGATGACCTCGTTGCGGAGCGCGGCGCCGTCCTGCACAAGCTCGAGGAGACCTGGAGCGTCTATTTGGCGCAGAAGCCCGTCCAGTCGCCCCCACAGGGCTCCAGTCCGCGCCTCGGCACCGATGTAGATGTTGACGAGGAGGCGGGCGAGAACGGTCGCTTGCTTCCCGGCGAGGTCGGTGCGCACCAGTTCGTGGAGCGCGACCGGCCACGGGTCCGAGTTGGTGGATTTCTCGGCATTGGCGGCCGCAAAGTGGACGGCATCGACTACTACGAGGAGAGATTGCGCCAGCTCGATGACAAGATCCGAGCCGCCAGGAAGAAAGACTACAAGGCGGTAGGTTTTGCATTCGTCACCATGGACTCGATCGCGTCCTGTCAAATGGCCATCCAGGCCCTTGTCGACCCGCGGCCCGGCCAGCTCCTGACCAAGCTTGCCCCCTCTCCAACCGATGTAGTCTGGCGCAACACCTACGCGCCGCGTATGACGCGGCGTCTGCGGTCATGGCTGATCACCGTCTGCATCACCGTTCTGTCCATCGTCTGGTTGGCCCCAGTCGCCTCGCTCGCGACGCTGCTCAGCTTGTGCACTATCCGCACCATCTCCAAAGATCTCGCCGATAGCCTGGAAAGACACGAGATCACAAAGGCGCTCGTGCAGACCGGTCTCCCCACGGCCGTAGTCTCGCTGCTCAACGTCGCGGTGCCTTACCTCTACGACTGGCTGTCCAACCTGCAAGGCATGATCGGCCAGGGTGACGTCGAGCTCTCGGTCATCTCGAAGAACTTCTTCTTCACCTTCTTCAACATTTTCCTCGTCTTCACCGTCTTTGGCACGGCGACCAACAACTACTGGTCCATCGTCAAGGACAGCCTGCGCGACACGACCAAGGTGGCCTACTCGCTCGCCAACGAGATCCAGCGCCTCAACTTCTTCTACATCAACTTCATCATGCTCCAGGGCGTCGGCCTCTTCCCCTTCCGTCTGCTCGAGTTCGGCTCCGTCGCGCTCTACCCCATCTACCGCATGGGCGCCAAGACGCCGCGCGACTTCAGGCAGATCATGGACCCGCCCGTCTTCAGCTACGGCTTCTACCTGCCCACCGCCCTGCTCGTCTTCATCCTGTGCCTCGTCTACAGCGTCCTGCCCAGGGGCTACCTCGTCCTGCTCCTCGGCATCGTCTACTTCACCCTCGGCTACTTCACCTACAAGTACCAGCTGCTCTACGCCATGGACCAACCCCAGCACGCCACGGGCGGCGCCTGGCGCATCATCTGCTACCGCATCATCCTCGGCCTCGTCGTCTTCCAGCTCACCATGTCGGGCTACCTCGGCCTCAACAAGGCCTTTGTCCAGGCCCTGCTCGTCGCCCCCTTGCTCATCTTCACCCTGTGGTACAGCTACTATTTCCGCCAGCGCTTCGAGCCGCTGACGCAGTTCATCGCCCTGCGCAGCATACACCGCGGCCGGGCCCGGGGTGATCGCTACGTCGACGATGACGAAGTGAGGGGAGATGTGGCGGTCGAGGAAGGTGCCGGGGACGACAGGGTGCAAGGGGTCAGGAGGAGGGGCAGCACGGTCGACGAGGACAGGGAGAAGGGGCTGTCGTTTGTGAACCCCAGCTTGGTGGTACCGTAAGTCTCTTTTTTCTGACCATTCTTTCCATATGTTGCGTTTTCCCTTGCCTTCTTTCCCACTAACGAATGACCCATATGCAGGCTGGAAGGACCGTGGATCTACCACGACCCGCCGCCGCTGGTGCCGCAGGAGAGTGACGAAGAGGCCGCTCTGGGGGTCTTTGCCGACGAACCAGGGTTCCAAGGGGAGAGATACCAAGACGATGAGGATAACGCGCAGGAGGCGTCGGATACCGGCAGGAGTAATACAAGCTCGGTGAGCTTAGGTGATACCCACATATGGAGGAGCGAGGACTGAAATAGCGGGTTGATACACAGCAAGGCCAGGTCTGCAGTCAGCAGCAGCAACAATAATAACATTTCCTTTCATTCCTGTTTGATACTTGATGAGAAGCAACATCATCGTATAGACTGCACTGGATGGTAGCACAAGCAATTGGCATCTCGATGATCCTTGTATCTGGCCCGTCTGACAAACCCACCTGCCACCACATACATCTCAAGTCGGCGAAATCACTGTTTAGTTTAGGTAGCGCAGCACTGCTTCATCCCTTAATGACCTCGTTCTCATTGTCGTCGACCATGTCGTCCTGCTCGATGCTACGGATCAGCAAAACCTCGTCGGACGATGGTTCGACCGGATCGTGGACCGGATGCTCATAGTCGTCATCTTCATCTTCGTCATCGACCTCTTCTACCGACAACTCTCGGCCCGCATTCTCAAGCCCCTGCAACTTGTACATCGACTCCATCTGCAGCTGCCTCAAGTATCTCGCCAGCGCGGCGTTGTCCATGCTCGACCTCTCGCTTTGCATCAGGGCCTCTCGCAGATTCAGCAGAAGCCTCCGGCGCTGCGCCTTGCGCCGCTCCTCCGAGTTCAGTTTCCTCGCCTCGGCCTGGGCCTTTAGTGCGGTCGTCGCTCGCTCAGCCGTGGCAATGAATCGCTCCGGGAATCCGATCGCCCGTGCGAGCTTGATACCATAGTCGTGCGGCTCAAGCGGGCCGTCCGAGACCTTATACAGCATGGTCATGCGGGGCAGCTCGTCTTCCGTCTCGGTAGTTTCAGATGCGAGATGGACACTGAGAAAACCGGGGCGCTCGGCGAAAACCCTGGCTACGACGGCCGGGAGTCAGTCTGAAAGTGTATACGTGTGTAGAGACGGGTTGGTACCTAGCTCGTTGAAGTGGGTGGTAAAGAAGACGACTGCCTTTCTCTTGATAAGGTCTTCGGCGATGGCGGTGGCTATGGCGAGTCCATCACGCGTGCTTGTACCGCGCCCTAGCTCGTCGATGATGACCAAGCTGCTCTCGGTCATGTTTCTGTGATATAATGATTAGCATGCTGGTAGATGTATTTTGAAGTACCATTCACCTCAATATGAAGGCCATCTCTCTCATCTCGATCGAGAAGGACGACATATTCGCTTCGATGCTGTCATCTGTCGAGAGACGCGAGAACAACTGATCAATCACTGGCAGTTCAGCGAACTCTGCGGGCACGAAGGATCCGATCTGGGCCATGATTTGGACTAGCGCGACTGTTCGAATATATGTGCTCTTTCCACTCATGTTGCAGCCAGTGATGATTTGGAAACGGTACTGCTCAGTTACATAGTAGTCGTTGGGGATAAATTTGTCTGGTTTCGGCTACAAGCCTGTCAGCGGTGTTGATATGATGGAGACACCGTCGCTTACTACTTCCATGATGGGATGCCGAGCGGCTTTGAGCAAAAGTGCCCCTGACAGATTTGGACGGACATAGCCGGATTTGAATGCCAAGTGACCGAGGCCTGCCAGCATGTCGACAAGCGCAATGCCCTCACATACTCTAAACATTGCAGAGATCTTCTGCCGTAGCTTCTCGAGAAGCTCCTTAACGACTCTGTTGCTCTGGGCGACAACCTCATTGACGGCATCCGAGATACTCCGGTTGAACTGAAGCAGCGTTATAGTTTGGCACTCGACGTAGTCTTTGACATTGACGCGGTTGATAAAAATGTCCGGAAGTTGACGATCCTGGATATCATCTGCTCGAAAACGCAAGAAGTACTTGCGCCTATTCTCGTAGCGAAGGTCAACAGCTAGATTGCTCTCAGCTACGTGATGGCGTCAGTGTCATGCTGTCCTGGATGTTCAAGTTACTCACCATTCAGCTCTTGGATATGTTGATGCAACTCATTGGTTGTTTCTTTGTATAACTTGCGACCGACATCAAGAAGGCTATGCGGATCCGCCTACCGCCAATGAGCATGAAAGCATCGAAACATACTGCGAAGCATACCTTGACTGCCCAGGTTCTCTGGTGGCGCAGCTCGAGAGGCGAGTCTGCAAAAGTGGCATCGTCATTGATTACCTGAGAGATCAGGGCCATGACCTGATCCGTCAGCTCAGGGTGACAGGTGTTCTTGACCTTCTGCAGCAAAGCGCAGGACGCGTTCGTCAGGGCATCAAAGACTGCAGGGATTGCTGTCACAAATCTTTTGATCTTGAGGACGTTATTGATTGCTTGCTCTGCCTCATAGAGGTCCTCACGGGCGGGCACGAGAATGAGCTAGAGATTATTGTCAGATTGCGGATCTGCAACGTACTAACACTGGTAGCTTTTACCTTGGTAAGAAGCTTCTCAACGTCTCCGAATGCTTTGAGTGCTGGGTTCCATTAGCAAGCTGTGGCCAACAGAGCCGAGTTCCCTTCCTCACATGTTCGAAGACCAAAAAACATGTCCTCGTTTGCCATGAGCTCGGCGACCGCATCGTAACGAGGAATCAGTGTGTGCTCCTTGACTGTGGAAGGCTGGAGGATGGCGCTCCGGAGCATGCGGGCTCCCATCGGGGTAACTGTCTCATTGAGAAGGCCGAAGAGGCACTGCTTGGACTTGACATTGTGCAAGCTCTGGATCAGCTCTAAAGACTGGATGGTGGAAAGATTGATCATCATGGTATCTTCGCAGGGCTGGTAGGTGATACGTAGCGAGTGGGCGGCGATGCGGATGGAGGATTGGTGCTCGAGATATTTCATTACCTGACACCGTATTGCGGTCAGTAGACTCACGAAACAAAGCACATTGGAATTCCGGCATACGGCGGCAAAGGAGCAAACTGCATAGAAATTGCCCTCGCAGGCAAACTTGATTGTCTCGACCTCTTCTCTAAATGACAGAGTTTCGATGAGATCCAAACCGACGGCTTCTGACCAGTATTTTCGACCAAGCGGCACTATGGTCACCTCGGAAAGCTCTTCCTCGATGATCTCACAGAGGGGAGACTTCTGGTTGGGCGGACAGGCAGTGCTGACGATAAGGACCTTGGATGGCTCGTTAACCTGGATCTTGTGGATCGTCTTGATGTAGAACTGTGTATCACTGATCTGACTGAGCACCGCTTGCCCATTGGTGGTATCGACAAAGGCGACCCCGACTGAAGGGGTCACTCCACGGGCTTCGCTGACGGCGCAGATCATGTTGCGGCTCTCACTGGCTCCGATGGTCGAGGCGGCATGGGAGCGGCTGCGTGTCATACTTGGGGGTTGGGTGGTGCGGCTGCGAGACGTAAAACTCGGTGTCCATTGCGACCGGCTGCGGCCACTACGGGAGTCGGCAATACGAGGAGTCGATGTGCGAGTTCCTGAAGTAGTGAAGTAGGACGATGTGGACGGTGCTGCTGAAGATCTCGATATCGTCGAGGGCGGCGGCATAGGGGAGCCAGCCACAGGTTCATACATCTTGCTCTGGATATTGACAGAATGAGCGAGGGGATATAAACGCCCACAAATTGAAAAGGTGATGTAGGTGTTGGTTTGGAAAAGAGAAGAGGGGGAGATAGAATTATCTGATGCCCTTCGATCGACCCATCTTCAAGTCCAGGAGGGAAGGACCATTTGGAGTGACTTCCTGCCCGACACTACCTACACGGACGGACTTGGGCAGGCACAACTGACATCGCAACACTTTCACATGAATGTGCTTCCAGGGGAAATAAAAGGGAAAAGCAAAATTTTGTAGGCCAAGTCAATCAAACTGCCACTGCTCGAATCAGGGACCGTTTATTCAGGGGCCAGTCCGCCGGAACTTTTGTGTACATGATGATATCTATCGCTTTTTTTCCCAAGAAGACTCTTGCATGGCCACGCTCTGGCTCAAGCAGCCACAGTAGTCTCCAACCTGGGCGCCTCGGGATGGGCGGGAGCATCCTGCATCTTGGCCGGTTCGACGGCGTGCGCGCCAGCCTTGCTCGTCGTCGCCATCGCGCCCGTGTCTTCAAAGGGCTTTGCGCCCAGCGCTGTCCACGAGCCATCGCACATGAGCGCCAGGTCTTTCTCCTCTCCGGGCATCAGCAGTTCTGTCTTGCCGTCGCCCCAGTGTGTGATGGATCGGTCCTATTGAAAGGGTCAAGTCAGCAGAGGTCGTCTTTTAGAATGTGCAGCGCGACAAAACGGCACCCACCAGTCCCAGAGTCAGCTTGATCACGCCGTTTGCCCATTCCGGCGTGTACGTGAAGCGCGGCGTCTTGTTGCGCGTGGCGGAGATGACGTTGTCTGCTGCCACCTCGGCCTGGCGCATGGCCGCCCGTGAATTCGGGTTCGGCGTCTTCGTCTCGGCGACGTCACCGCAGGCATAGACGTTGGGGAGGGCATCGTCGGCCACCTGCAGTGTCGGCTTGACCTTGATGTGGCCGTCGGGGAGGATGGAGGAGGGTGAGATCTCCGCTAGGATCTCCGAGGACGGCTTCTGACCAGTACAGTTGATCTGCGCCGAGCGTCAGCACAAGATTTCCCATCTTGTCTAGGACGAAAGTCAAACCTACAAAGCAGTCGCAGTCGATCTCCTTGCCCGATCGGAGAGTAACAGTGCGGGATGCCTCGTCCTCAGACACGACCCTGTCCTCCAGAATAACCTCGACACCTAACCGTTTCAGGTTCTCGGCCGCGCCCTTCTGCAGCCCAGCTCCAAACCTTTGCATCACGGCATGTCTCGAATGCACCAGCACGATCTTCTTGTCCGGGTACTTGTCTGCCGCATCCGTCGCCAGCTCCACACCCGCCGCACCGCCTCCCACGACGACAACCTTTTTCGCATCCCTGATTTTTCTCTGCATGCCTCTGAGTAGCTCGACGCCGCTTGCCTTGTCCTCGCTGCCCACACGGGATGGCAATCCATCCTTGACGCTCGATCCAGTCGCGATGATGAGAAACTCGTACGGCAACTCCTCCCCAGAGTCTCTCAACTTGACCGTCTTCTTGCCAACCGACACGACCCGGTCTCGGATCCACTTGACCGGCTTCCCTATATCGCTTTTGCCTCCCGCACCAGGCAGCCCGCCGCCATACGGGATGAAGGCCTTGTGCTCGTGGCCGTCGACAACGCAGAACCGGGGCAGCACCCACGTGAAGTTGAAGTGGCTGTTGGGCTCGACGACCACGACACGATACGGACTGTCTTTGGGCAGGGTGGAAGTAAGGAGACGGGCGGCGTGGTAGCCAGCGAATGCAGCGCCGACGATGACGATGTTTCGAGGCTCGGAGGGAGATGCGCCTTCGGGGAGAGGCGGAGGAGCAGCGCGGCCAGAGATACGGGCGGACAGACTACGACGGAGGATGGAGAGGTAGAGGCTGACGCCGTAAGCGACGAGCCGCGTGTACATGAGACCTCTTTGCAAGCTCTCCATGTTTGCGCCGAAGTGATGTGAGGGAGCTGCAGCAGCCTTGGTTCCGGATGCGTGCGTCATGCAGAGTTAACCCAAGGCACCAAAGACAGCTGGCAGGGCTTCAAAACTTTGGAGGTTCCTGATGATCACCACAACGGCCCAAAAATGACTGGCAGAATTGTCATGTCGTGAAAGCGGTGGATCGGGACGGGAGGCTCCCGATCAGCCCACGCGAAGACATTGTCACTACAAAGTAGCGAATTTCGATGCTGCTACGTGGGGACACACTCTCGACCAGTCTTGGCGGCATCTTCAATGGCCTGGCCCATGTGCACCGAGGAGCCCCGAGGAAACGAGAAAAGAACCTTGGAACCCGCCCGAGGGTCACTGGTCGTTGAGAGCAACAGGGAGAGTCGTCAGTCCATCGGCAAGCGGAGCGAGCCCCAAAAAAAGGAAAACGCCCAGCACAAATGGTCTGGTGCGCCAAGGCACCGCTAATGCACGCCCTAGAATTATCTCAGGATCTGATAATCTAATCTTTTCCCGGCACCGGTATCGGTCTCGCCATCACCGCCGCCATCCATGGATCTTACGACGACGGCCCACCCTCACTCGTTCGTACCAGCCAAGGAACAGGGATATCGGACAGCCGAATCGACCGAGAGGCCCATCTCGAAGAATCATGTACTTGTACATGCTAATGGAATATGTTAAGCTAAATGAAATTACGACATTGCGACAGAAAGAACGGGGACCCTGGCATCCACACCTTGCACACAAGCTCACTTGTGCTGGAACCCTCTGAGCTTGCTGCTGCAGTGTTGACCCCTCATCCACCACCCAAGGAAGGTGAGCCTGTTGTCTGTCTGGTTCTCTTTTTGGTCCTTCTACGCCTCTCCTCGCCGATTCACCAGTTCAATCGCTTGCGGGAACACTCTACGCACCCAAAGGTGCAGGCACTGGCACGGGCGCCGGGTCAGTCGAGGCGGCAACAGCGGCAACAGCGGCGACGGACACAGGCGCCTTACCGGCGGCGGCAACGGCACCCGGCTGGAGCGTCGGCGCCTTGTTGCTGATGTAGTCTGGGTAACCCCGGGCCCTCCACTCGGCAAAGGTCATGCCCGCCCACGAGGGCATGCGCACCATGAGGGGCACGACAATGTCCTCGTCGGTGCCGAGCACCTCCTTCTTGTGCACGATCTGCTCCGGGAGCAGCTCCCAGCCCATCTTGAGGTAGAGCCCCGCCGTCGTCGGCGACGACTCAAAGTAGCACGGCAGGCCCGTCATCTCGCACTGCTCGGCACCCCACTTGACGAGGGCGGCGCCGACCTTGCGGCCCTGGTGTTTGGGGTCGACGGCGATGACGTGCGAGTCTGGCAGCGTAGAGTTTATCATTAGCTTTCTCCATCTTTGTAGGCATGATGAACAAGACAACAAGTCGAGACAAGGTACTCACAAAGGTACCGCCTGCCCCCAAACAGCTTCTCCCGCATCTCCCACAGCGGGTTCAGCACCGCCTCGGCGCGCTCGCGCTGCGCGCCCTCGAGCCACGGCACGCCCTCATTCTTGCGCTCCTCGGGGCTGCGCTCTTTTAGGTACACGTCGCCCAGACACATGCCGATGATGTCCCCCGTCGCCATGTCGACCACCTTTTGCGTGTACTGCGTCGTGTTGGTCTGCCAGTAGGCCAGCGTGCCGGCCGCGTGGGCCTGGCGGAACTCCTCCGAGTCGGTGCCCTGCGGGAACAAAATCTGAATCATGATCTGGCCCATCTTGTCGTTGCCAAAAGACCGGAAGTAGATGTCGTAGATCTGCCTGATGTCGGGGATCAGGGCGGGAAGTACGGCGACACTCATGGCTGCGGATGGTCCCCTGCTTTCCTAGGCAATGGCCGGGGCTTTGGGAGGCGTGGACAATGTGTGTAGACGACGTAGTCCTTGACGAGTAAACTAATCCAAGGAAATGCACGGAAAACAATTCAAGAAAGATCGGAAGAGTAGGGCTTTCCTCAGGAAACCGAAAGGAAAGTCGTGTCCGAGTGAAAATAATAAGACTGCAGACGTGTCGAGTGGAAATACAAGAAAGAGCTGCAAGGCACACCCCAAAGAAGAGGTGTTGGAAAGTATTTACGACTTACTTAACCCTACCAACCGGGTTTTAGCTCACGGGTGGGTAGCGGTTTGAGCTTGCAGTGCCGAGCTGCTTTAGAGAACCAGGACCAAGAGAGGGAACCTACCTCTTTGGAGCTAATCAGGTATGGGTCTCGTGTTGGCGAGAATGGCGAGAATTGGTATTCGGTCTAGCAAAAGCCGGAGTAGTGAACGAAGGAGAAAGAGAAACAGTCTAGGAGACACGGAGTGGTGCGGCTAACCCGTCCTTACCCGTCACCAAGAGGGTCGTCGACGGTGGACTGGGCAAGAACCAGGCGCTGTACACTCTAGAGGCAAGATGGCGTTCAGCCATGAATCTACAAGTAAGTGGGTGGAGAGTTGGGCCCAGGACTGAGGATTTCTCTTGGCCCGGCGAGTTCAAGAATTCTCCTGATCTTCCCGTCCAGCACGTTGGGAGCACCAGTTTTGCTCCCCAGCCCAGGAAAGGGATTCCATCCTCTCCAAACCTTTGAGTTCTCTTCCTAATCACCTGCTTCTGGCTTCCTGAGGTCTTGTGCCGAGGCCCATTGTGTCCGCGCTGCCCATACAGCAACGCAGCAAGAGAGAAAACCTGGCAACCGAGTGAAATTCTCACGGGAGAAGCGCGGACACCCAAGACGACCCCTCGCTAACTTGTTGTGGGCTCTTACTTGTACTTGTAGAGTTATCTGATCGAGCTAATGCGGACCGGGTTGTTAGACGAAGGACCGGGCCCTCGCGCCAAGGACCATAGCTTGCAAGAGTGGGTTTCCCACTCGCTAATAGACAGGGGTAGGTAGCATCAGCGTGGGATTTCATTCATGTCCGTACCGGTACCTCCTCCCGGTGTAGTGGTACAGTCGAGGATGAAAAGAGGCCAGACGAGGCCTCGGTTGAATGCATGACGCAGCCAGTGTCCTGGCCCTCCCGATGGTCTCGAACATGCGGCGGTGGGCCTTGACTGCGCCGAGATGCTTGACGAGGCTCAGTTTTGTGCATTTACTGAATGTTCGAAGTCACATGAAGTGCTGGGGACGTGTATCGGCATTGCGAATAGCCTCAAGTTCAAATATCGTAGTTGCAGAGATGAATGAATATTATGGATATCAAAGGGTCAAAATGAGCTCACGATGATACTAACCTCAACACCACTCACTGCAGAACGACATCCCAGGGCCTCCTCACAAGACCCTCCAGCACACCGCAAAGCTCATCCAGCAAGCCACCAGCGTACTCCCGCCACGACTCGACAGTGACAATCTCGAGCGTCACCTCATCCCCGCCCTCGTGGTGGAAGGCCTGCACCTTCCACTCCCGTAGAGGCTCCTCGTGCGGGTACACCGTCTCAAGCCGGGCCCGCCGCTCGCCGTCTCCGAAGCCCAGCGCCTCGACGTGCGCCACGTCTTGGTGTACCACGCTGTCGAACCAGCCCACCTTGGCCGGGTCCCAGTCCGTGGCGTGCTCGATGATCTCGCTCAGCCCGGCCCCCTCGAATCGCGAACTGCTGACGTGCTGGTGCTGGACGGCCTCGAGCAGATCCGCGCCCGTCGTGACGCCTCGCTCAAGCGTCACCCGCACAGGCACGTACTGCCAGCAGGGACCCGTCGTGGCGTCGCCGTGCGCGACGCCCGTGTTGCGCCCGCTGACGACCTCGCCAAACACGACGTCCGACTTGCCCGTCCGCCGCGCCAGACACAGCGCCCACGCGGCAGCCGGCAGGGTGGCGACGGTGAAGTCGCGCGGGCGGGCCGAGATGTCGACGGGCTTGCTGATAGCGTAGTGGTTCGTCCTGGTCACGGGGACAGCCGGCTCCGGCCTGAGCAACGTCATCTGCGAGCCCGCGAGCAGTTCGCGCCAGTAGTCCAGACTCGGAGCCAGGTTTTCGTGCACGACGTGGTGCACAAAGTGCGAGAAGGGGTACGACCACGGGACCTCGCGCCCTTCGTACATCGCCGAGAGCTGGTCGAGGAAGATGGGCAGGCAGATCTCGTCGTACTGCGCGTGTGAGATGCGCAACACGAGGGCCGAGGGCTGTCCAAGGGCGGTGCCCTGTACGAAGAACCACTTCACAAAGGAGGCGCCCAGGGGTGCGCGCATCTGCACGTCCAGGTCGCAGAGCTTACGCGTAAAGACCTCGACGTCGCCGTCGACTTCAAATTCGGCCACGGGCGTGCGCATGTCCTCGAGCACGACGCCATAGCAGCCACCGTCTGCTCGGATGAAGACGGTGCGGAGGACCTCGTTGCGTGTGACGAGCTCTTGGCAGCTACGAAACAGGCGCTGCTTATTGACAGCGGCATCAAAGTAGAGCACCTCATACCGCATCGAGTAACGCGGCAGCTGAGTGGTGCCCTTGACGGCGATCTCCTGCAGCGGTCGGGCGGGATACACGTCGACGACCTTCCACGAGGCGTCAGCCAGGGCCGGAAGAACGCCCGTAGACACAAACTCCTCCGCATTGGCTACATCGAGCGATGAATAAGGGCTGACTGCAACGCTCGTGCTCTTCTCTTCAGGTGAGCCCTGTAGCACGCCGGCCATATCGTACAGTGATCTATTGGCAAAGACCTGTGCCACTGTCAATTCCAGGCGCTCCAACCGAGCCTCTGACACCAGCTTCATAGCCGCGATGGAGTCACCACCGAGCCGGAAGAAGCTGTCTCCCAGACCGATGTCTTTCTCGTCAAGGCGCAGGACGCGACTCCACAGTGTCCGCAGGATGCGCTGCTTGGTCGAGGTGGCCGAGACGGCTTTGGCCTTTGGCTTCATGTTGGTAGCATCCTTCTTGCCTCGACCCGGTGACTCATCCTTGATGCCCGTGATGACCAACTGGCTCTTGCTCGTAAACTTGGCCAGTTTGCCTGTGTGGAACAGTGTCGCCTCGCGGCCCTTGTGTGTAGCCGTGCCCCGGACCAGCCATCGCGGACTGCTCGTGCTCGGCAACATGGTAATATCTTCCATCTCCACGAGTAGCTCTCCTACCGAGCCCTGAGGCCTGAGCCTCTCTGCGTCTTGCGTGTCGACAATCCAAGCTGATGTAGCAGTCGCGTACTCTTTTGTCAAGGCGTCGAGAGTCTTGAGGTCCTTGCTTAGATCCCAAACGGTCTCGCGGTCCGCCTCCGTGAGGCAGTCAATCTGACCAATGCGCTTCTCCGCCTCCGAACTAAGCTGCTGGCATACCTGTGTAAGCTGCGCCAGCACCTTCTCCATGGTGGGTTTGTCAACGGTTTTGGAGTCGAAACTAGCCATGATAAGGAAGCCCTTGGGGTCGAGTGAGCACACAAGCATGAGCGCGTACGTGTTGAACTTGAGTGCCTCCTGCGCGGCTTCCGCATCACCGGCAGGTACGAGGGCGGTGGCGGGCGCGTTTTCGGTAACGTGAGCCGCGTCGGGATCCTCGGCCGTGGATGGGTGGAGGACCAGACCAGTGCGGAGCTCGCATGCCTGTAGGGCGTCAGGACTCAGTCGCCGGATGTGCTGTAAACCGGTGTGCTCATACGGCATCTGTGTAATCATCTGGTTGTAGATGGCCTGAAGATAGTCTGATACAGTGTTATTCTGGTCGATCTGCACGCGTACGGGCACAGTAGTGATCATGGGTCCTTCAATTTCCTCCACGCCAGCGATCGGTGCGTTGCGGCCCGTGAGCGTTTCGCCAAAGAGCACATCGTTGGTTCCCGCGTACTGCGACGCTACTAACGCCCAGGCTCCTCGAATAATGGTCGCGACAGTGGTGTTGGAGGACAGCTTTGGCATCGGCACGTACACCTCAAGGAGCGAGTCTGCCTGCGTCTGATACCCTTCCCAAGGCAGCGCCGGGAACTGCGGATCTGTCGCGCCGCGAAGCTGCTCCTTCCAGTATGCCTCACAAGCCTTGCTGTCAACAGTTGTCTCGAGGAAATGGATGAAGTCCCTAAACTCGGCGGCCCGAGCCGTGGCCAGTCCCTGGTAGGCACGGTTGATACGCTCCACGACGAGCGGCATTGACCAGCCGTCGTATAAGCAGTGGTGCATTGTCAAGACGAGGTCAGATGTACCGGTCTGCTCGTCTGAGACAATGGCGTATCGCACCAGGGGCTTGCCCAAGTCCATGGACTCCTCCCTGTCATTCTCAAGATACTCTTCGACAGTGGCAGCAGTGCGCCAGGAAATAGACTCCCTGATGACAACTTGGACGAGGCCGCGACCAGGCACCTGGATGATGCGGGTGCGGAGAATGGAACAGGTGTCCGAGGCCTGCTCAAACGCACTCTTGAGATTCTTCGTCATCTCGGCGCTATCCATCTTGAGAACCCTCTGTGCGACATAAGCCTCTTTCACCTTGGCGGACAGTGCCATGAGAGCCTCCTGGAGTGGGGAGCAGGGATAGATGTCTTCGATGAGTGTTTCGTCCACACCACAGAGCTGGGCAGCTGTAGCCTTCGCTTCATCCGGCGACCAACCCTCTCCAAGAATTGAGAATGCCTGTACCTCCTTGCGAGTTCCCGGATCGATCTTTTCCGCGACGGCAGCCATATCTCTCAGTGAGGGATGACTAAACACGTCTGCCACGGTGAGAGAAACTCCTTGCGATCGGGCGGCGGCAACAAGCTTCATGGCCCGCAGAGAGTCACCTCCAAGTGCGAAAAAGCTGTCCTTGACGGAGACGACCAATTCATCGCCAAGAAGCTGCTTCCAGACGCCGAAAAGCACCCGCTCATTCTCGGTTTCGGGCTCCGTCTTGTCGGCGACAATGCGCAGGCTCGCTACCTGCTCACGAGTCATCGCGGCACCCAATTCCCGCAGCCTCTTCCGGTCCGTCTTGGCGGAGGCGAGGGCGGGGATCTTTGGCAGAGGGATGTATGCTGCAGGCACCATGTACCGCGGCAGCTCCGCGCCGAGCGCGTCGTCGACTGTGGAAAGAGCTTTGTAGAGCTCATCTGAGATTTTGGCGTCGTTGCTACCGCACTTCACGCCATCCTCGGCGAGGAACACAACAAGGGTTGGCTCGCCGCCCTGGGGCTTGATCACCTCTGCGGCAATCTTGACTCCAGCGGGAAGCTTGTTCTGGAGGTGGTATTCGATTTCGACCAGCTCGACGCGCTGGCCTCGCAGCTTCACCTGCTGGTCCTTCCGGCCAACAAAGACGATAGCACCAGACCCGTCGGGGTCGTACCGCACCAGGTCACCGGTCTTGTATAGCCGACCTTGTCGCCCTGGGATGTCGCCGTGACCAGCAGTGAGCCAGGTAGGGTCTTCGATGAAGACCTCGGCCGTCTTTTCAGGCTCATCCAGGTAGCCGATGCCGACGACTGGACCCTCTACCAGCAGCTCGCCGACGCTGCCGACCGGCATAAGTCTATTGTGGTCGTCTGGGTCGGTGATCCACATCAACCCACCCTTGCCAGTGCCAATGTTGGTATATGCCTTGGCAGCACCGGCGTTACTGTTAATCGTACAGCCGACAGTGCACTCGGATGGGCCATACGCGATGACCAGCCTAGTCTTCTGGCTCCACGCTCGCGCGTCGCCAGCCGAGATAGACTCGCCGCCGAGGCCGAGGATCTCCAGCGACGGCATGATGTCGGCGTCGAGCACGCGCGCGACCGACGGTGTCATGTGGGCCATGTTGGCCTTGGAGTTCCTGATGGCGCCGGACAGGTCGTTCATGCGCATCTCGTCGGAGGGGGTGCAGATACAGCCACCATTGGTAAGAGTACATAGCAGGCAGTCGATGCTGACATCGAAGGCGTACGACGCGAATTCGAAGCATCGCGAATGCGGACGGTATCCTACAGCTTCGGCACGGGGAATGGCGCCGCTGGTAAAGTTGGCATGGGAAAGAACAACACCCTTCGGTTTGCCAGTACTGCCAGAAGTGAAGATGATATACATGGGAGAGTCGGCGGGGACCACGGGAAGTGCGACATCCGGGAGACTCTGCTGCCTACCCAAGAGGTCGTTTGAGACAGCGATGATCTGGGCGTCGGAGGGCGCGATTCTGGTCGTGAGATCGAACTGCGACTTGGAGGAGAGGAGGATCTTGGCACCAGTCTGCTCGACGATGGTGCGCAGTCTCGCCTCGGGCTGGCTAGGGTCGGTCAGAACGAATGTGCCACCCGCCTTCATGACTGCCAGCACGGCGACAACGGTCCATCTCGTCTTCTCGAAACAAAGTGGGACAGGCACGCCCAACTGAACCCCAGCCACGATGAGGTCCTGCGCGAGTCTGGTGGACAACGCATCGATCTCACTGTAGAGAAACTGTCCATCCCAGGCAGCGACGGCAAGGGCCTCGGGCTGTTGCGCCGCCCGCGCAGAGACCATGTCATGGATACACCTTTCAATGGTCGGGGGCACGACTGCGTTCCACGTCCAGATCCGGTCAAGGTCCTGTTGCAACGGCCCAAGCGCTTCCCTGAAGAGGACATTCGGCTGCTCGATGAGAATTGTGAGAATGTCGATGAAGGCGTTAAGTCCCTGCTCGACGCGGGGACGGTTCATGGTATTGCCATGCCCTTGGGCCTGGATCTGGAACAGCTCGCCCAGGGCGGTGATGTCTAGCCGGACAGTCCATGGGGGTGAGGGACTGATCTTGGCGTCTACCGTCGCGGAGGCGGTGCCATTGTAGAAGAATACGCTGTTGTAAACGGGAGATGATGCTGCTCGTTGCGGATCCTGACGGGTGATTGCCTCGGAGACGAAGTCTAGGGCCTGGGAGATGCTTGTGCTCTTGTCGAGAATCAGCTGGGGCACTTTGCAAGAGACAGTCTTCGCATCATCGGTTGTGAATGTGTAACCCCAGGTCGAGTCTTCAAGGTCGGAGCCGTCACGGCTGTAACGGGGCAGAAGAAGAGTCCAAGCAAGTATCAAGGTCGCCTCTGAAGCGGGGGAGAGCTCAAGTCCCGCTGGAGCCTGCACTGTGGCAGAGACCACAAACGACTCGACGCTGTCGGTGTTATTGGAGTCGGGCCCGTTGCCATTGGGGAGAATGTGACCATTAGGCTCGCCGACTAGGTGCTGCATGGCGGGAACGAGATGCATTGCTGCAATCCGAACCGAGACAACGCGGCCCAGCTGGAGCTTGAGCTTGGAAATCAGAAAGACAGGAACAGCGGTGGTGTGTGGCACGGCAGAGAACCTGGCTGCTGGTATTGACGCTGCCGCCGGGTGAACGAGTGGACGGATAAAGGCAGCAGGCGGGAGGAAAGGCAAAGAATCAAAAGCTCAACACAGCACCCATAAGTACGCTCTGGTGATGTGATGCTCACGACTGCATTTGTTGGCAGCGAGATGGATGAACAGGTTCCACGGGAAGGAAAGTCACTTTCGAAGATGAGCGAGCCTATGGCACTCAAATGGTCAACCGTCGAGTGTTTGCGGCCTACCAACTTTTCCAGCCTAGACTCCGAAGGGGCAAGAAGAGGAGGATAGGTAGTTACTTGGTCCAGACACCATTGTGTCGGGTCTGCAACGCAGACAAGCATGTGCCAAATGCATGGCCCTCCAAGACAGACTGTGATTCAGCAGGCGCTACAACAGAGACGGTGCTGGCGTGGGAGAGTTACATGGCGCTACCGAGGGCCGGAGGCAGAGGACAAGATCGAGAGCTGTCTCCGAGTCTCAACAACCTAGGGTCTGAGACCAGTAGCTGATGAATCACGAAGGACCCATCTCTGGAGCATGGAAACAATCGGGATACAGACCCACTTGGTATTGAAAGAGGGCCGGCCATCTGCTCGATTCATCCGGGCTGTCTTTTGTGAGAGGATCCGGACACTGTCTGGGTCCGAGGCAGAGAGGATGAAGGCCGCTCGCTCAGCTGGGAGCACATGAGAGCTTGGCATCTTGGAAAGGACGAATAGGGGTTCAGGGCGATGGCTGAGGTACTGTACCGGGAGGAGCTTCAAGTGTGAGGTCAAGGTACAACGAATCCGGGATTTGGGGACCAGAGACGACAAGTCATCAGGCCACAGCGACTAGGCTCAATGCAGAGCTAGAAAGGGATTGGCGTCCTGGACAAGATGGAGATGGGACGGAGCGTCGGCTAACGACTCTGGAGAGAGAAGAGGGTGGAGGCAGGGATGGTGACTGGAGTTGGGACGAGAGACATTCTTCTTTGGCATTCGACCGGACCATGTTCTTTATCAGATTATCGGATAAGATGGATGGATCAAATCGGGTACATGCACAGCGGGGTCAGGGCTGTCCAGTGGGCCGTCGGAATATTACAGTACTTGTAGTTGCCCTGTGGGTTTGGTTTTACTGCATCTATTCAGTGCATTACACACCCAAATGCCTCCAGCTTCAACAGGTGTGCTCCGGCCGGACACTCTTTGGGGATCTCGGGCCAATCCACAAGGTACTTAACATGGATGGATGTAATTATCCGTATCCCTTCAGCATCCCTAGGTAAGATAGGTAGGTAGTAGGTAAGACTTTGGTCCAGATCTGTGGCATTCTACTCCTCTTCAGCCTCGGATGGAACCAAGACAGCGATCCCGGTGAATCGGACCTTGATGTCCCATCTGATCTGATAAGATTTGATGGTGGCGAGCTGCGCGATTGTGGCACGCCTCCGGCACTCAGATCCCTGTCCGCCATGGATTCCTTTCCTGGCTTTGACAAGCCTTCTGCCACTTATTGCTACCATGGACGGAGACCATCAATACCAGAGAGCTCCGGAGCGATGGCAGAATCTTCTCGTCTAAATCACGAGCACGAGGAGCGGCAAAGTGGTATCCACGGATACAGGTGGTTCCAGACTCACAGTTCAACAGAAGCAGAGCCTGGGATAAAGTACAAGTACACTCTCCATCTCCTCAGCTCACAAAAGACAAGCCCTTGCTATTCCCAAAGAAGAATCATTCCCGGTCATCACTCTACTCAACTAGGAGCTGAGAGAAAAATATTTTCGCGCAGTGGACATAAACAGCACAGGAAACGCAGAGTTGCGGGTGGCCAGTGGGCTCGAGTGGGGGTTGTTAGCTCTGGCTACAGCACGTAGGGGCCCACCGAGCCCGCTAAAATAATCTGATCCGCTCCCTTCATTTCCACCTGGGCACATCACACATCAGCCATCTTATCTGATCCGCAGCTTCTCTTACAAACTCACAAACAAGGGTTCGGTCCGCCGTCATCGGCCTGTCTTCTTGCCGCGAAATCCGCCCAGTGCCGAAAATGGGCTAGGCTTGAAGCCAAGAGCGGACTCGCTTGGGTATTGAGCGTCTGTCTGTGAGAGTCAAAGATACCATTGTGGACGTACCCAATACCACGGACAGAGATGTTGCTGGCCAACGTGCGCCAAGTACCAACACTCCAGTCGAGTTGTTCCGGTCTGTGGGCTGAGACTCTGTGAAGAATCTTGGACACGTGCAAAGCTACC
Source organism: Thyridium curvatum (assembly GCF_004353045.1). NCBI lineage: Eukaryota > Fungi > Ascomycota > Sordariomycetes > Thyridiales > Thyridiaceae > Thyridium > Thyridium curvatum. Next base: position 86,288 of record NW_022156855.1, on the reverse strand, counting down.
ACCACACATTGAGGCCCGTCGTGACTTGTACCTCCTGTTGAGTCCCTGTTGCACCGATCAGTCATAGATGGAGCTGTGATATCCCTTCCCAGTCTCTTCAGAGGCCAACACACTCAGAACATCACAGTGTTCTGCTGCAATTAGTCGCGGTGGAATACAACAGCCATGGTCTTTGGCTTTGGCAAGAAGGGCAAGGTTGGGGCCGAGGCCGAGGCCAGCCCTGAAGCTGCACTGTCCACAGGAGCAGACACGACGCCCGAGAAGAGCAAAGATGCGAAGCCTCCTCAAGAGCCTCCGGTTCCCGTAAGTTATCGAGACAGCCCATCCTAAGCGTAAAAAGGGCGATCTCATCTTACACGCAGATCTCCTCAGCTCGGCAAGGCGCTCGGCACCTACTTCCGCCTCCTCTTCTTCGCCAGCCCGACATGGCTCGACATCGCTCTCGTTGCCGTCGGCACCGTCGCCGCCGCCGCCTCGGGCGTCCCCTTCCCCCTCATGGGCATCCTCTTCGGTGAGCTGGTCGACGACATGAACGGCGCCACCTGCGACGCCCAGTCGTCCGCGTCGTCGCGGCCCGACCCGTTCGCCTATGAACCCCAGATCAACGACAAGGTCCTCAAGCTCGTCTACATCGCCGTCGGCGCCCTCGTCCTCATCTACACCTACGTCCTATGTTGGAGCCTCGTGAGCCAGCGCCTCGCCGCCCGCCTGCGCGACGCCTACTTCCGCAGCCTGCTGCGCCAGGAGCCGGCCTTCTTCGACGACCGCCGTGCGGGCGAGGTCTCGAGCCGCCTGCACGGCGACATCCAGGCCGTGCAGTCGGGCACCTCTGAGAAGGTCGGCATTCTTATCGCCAGCGTCTCCTTCTTCGTCACCGCCTACGTCGCCGCCTTCATCAAGGAGGCCAGTCTGGCCGGCATGCTCGTCTCCCTCGTCCCGGCCTTTATGATCATGGCTATGATCGGCGCCGCCTTTATCCAAAAGTTCTCGGGTGTCATGTCCGACGCCACGGCCGCGGCCTCGTCCATCGCCTCCGAGGCCCTGTCGCATGTCGGCATCGTGCAGGCGTTTGGGGCGGCGCCGCGCCTGGAGGCCAAGTTTGCGGGTCACATGCGCATCGCCCGTGCTGCGGGTATCAAAAAGGCTATTGCTGCAGCTGTGCAGGCTGGCGGACTGTATTTCATCGCCTACTCGGCTAATTCGCTTGCTTTCTGGCAGGGTAGTCGCAAAGTTGCGGCTCTGATGGAAGGCAGAAACGATGGCGCGAGCATTGGACGGATCTACACTGTTGTCTTCATCCTTGTTGATGGTACGTACACAGGTCTGCGCGAGAATATTCGAGACACTGACGGAATACTTGACAGCATGCATCGTTCTCGGATCTGTCGCACCGCTCCTGCCGCTCTTTGGCGGTGCATCGTCGGCTTTCCAGCGACTGCTCAAAGACATCGAGCACCGCTCTGTGATCGACGGCACTTCCGAGGCTGGCGAAAACTTGCCCTTCGACACCCCTGGCTCCGTCGCCTTCAACAATGTCTCCTTTGCTTACCCTTCGAGACCCAACCACCTCGTCCTTCGCAACATCAATCTTACCTTCCCCGCAGGCAAGCACACCGCCATCGTCGGGCTGTCCGGCAGCGGAAAGTCCACGATTGCAGCCCTTGTCGCCCGTCTCCAAGATCCGACTGACGGCAGCGTGACATTGGATGGTCACGACATCAAGGAGCTCAACGTGAAGAATCTTCGGAGCTTCATCAGTCTTGTCCAGCAGGAACCTTCCCTCCTGGATCGCTCAATCCTAGAGAACATCGCGCTAGGTCTCGTCAGCTCACCCCAACCAGCCCATGCCGGATTCAAAAAGGTCCTGGAGAGCTCGGAGTTGTCTAAACTTGCTGCGGAAGGCAGAAATATCCCATCGGCAGCCGCTAACAAGAGCCCTGAATTGCAGCCCATCGTGGAAGCAGTGCGTCAGGCAGCCGATTTGGCAGATGTATCGAGCTTCATCGACAGGCTCGAGAATGGCTACGGTACCTCTGCCGGATCCGGTGGCGCTCTCGTCAGCGGCGGTCAGCGTCAACGTGTCGCCCTGGCCCGGGCGCTCGTCCGTGATCCCAAGATCCTCGTGCTCGACGAAGCCACAGCTTCCCTCGACTCCGCTAGTGAGCGACGCATCCAAGCTGCCATTGAACGTGTAGCTGTCAACCGGACCGTCATCTCGATTGCTCACCGTCTCTCAACAATCAAGAATGCAGACAACATTGTGGTCATGGAGTCAGGCCAGGTGGTCGAGCAGGGCACCTATGCTGAACTCATGGCGCTGGACGGAGCGTTCGCTCGCATGGCCAACTTGCAAAAGGTTAATGCTGGCGCCAAGGATGACACCATGTCCCTGGGCTCGACCATTGACAATGACTCCATCGATGGGATCACATCTGAGAAGGGCGGACCCGCGGCGACTGGCGTGAAAGAGCAGCGTGGCGCCGATGAGCCGCAGGCAGCAACGGAGCAGTCACCTGGCTCGGATACCGAAGCCGCAAAAGACACAGAGGAGTCGCAGGACCCGGTCGGCAAAGCCCTCAAGCTCATGTGTCGCCTCGTCCGTCCAGCGCTACTCTGGCTCACCCTCGCCATGATTGCCGCCTTCATTGTTGGCTGCACGTTCTCCGCCTCCGGCATCATCTTCGGCTTCACTGTCGGCGAGCTCAATCCCTGTAACAACACTGTCGATCGCGTACTCAGGCTGGGCAAGTTCTTTGGTGGCATGCTCTTCATGCTGGCCGGCATCGAATTCTTCGCCAACTTCTTTGCGTGGACGTCGTTCGGCGTCGTGGCCGAGCGGCTGCTCTATGCCGTGCGCGTCCTGTCGTTCCGCTCGCTCATGGAACAGGGCGTTGAATGGCACCAGTCGGCCAACAGGGACCCCTCCAAGCTACTCTCGATCATCACCAAGGACAGCGCTGCCATCGGTGGCTTCAGCGGTTCGGTTATCGGGACCGTGTTTTCCATTGTTGTCAATTTCCTAGTGGCCATTGTCTTGTCACATATCATCGCATGGAAGATTGCCATCGTATGCCTTGTCACGGTCCCTATCCTTCTCGGGTCTGGTATCATGCAGTTGCGAGCCCTGGCCAAGTTTGAAGAGCGCCACAATGACGCATACTCGCAGGCTATTGGCATTGCGGTTGAGGCTGTCGGCTCCATGAAGACCGTTTCGGCTCTGTCGCTCGAGAGCGAGATCATGGGCAAGTTCTCGCGGGCACTCAAGGCACCACGCAAGGAGATGCTCTTCGCCAGCGCCTACACCAACATCTGGCTGGCCATCTCCAACAGCACGGGCTTCCTGATCTACGCGTTCGCCTACTGGTGGGGCTCGCAGCAGATCATGAAGAGCGAGGCGACGCAGAAGCAGTTCTTCATTGTTCTCGTGGCGATGCTCGTCAGTGCGCAGCTCTGGGGTCAAATGTTCTCACTGGCACCAGAATTCTCGCGCGCCAGGACGGCAGCGGGTCGCATCTCTGCGATCCTGAGCATCGGCTCGTCAAAAGATCTGCCACCAGATGTCATGCGCTCCGATAAGCCGAGCGAGCCCAAGGAGAAGGACCCCGAGGCTACAGTTGAGTCAAAGCCCAGGGTGGATGGCGAGAACAGGGGAGTGTCCATCACGTTTGACCATGTGTCTTTCTCTTACCCTGCTCGTCCAGATAATCACATTCTCCACGATATGAGCTTCACCGTTCATCCTGGGCAGTTCTGCGGCTTAGTCGGCCCGTCAGGTGCGGGCAAATCAACGGTCATGAGCTTGGTGCAGCAGCTATACCACCCGACAACAGGCATCGTGCGGATCGACGGCATCGACGTGTCTCGCCGCAACGACAGTGACGCGACCGCCAGTGCTCTCCGTGACGAGATCGCCATTGTTCCGCAGGACAGTGCCCTTTTCGACGGAAGTGCACGTTTCAACGTCGGCCTCGGCGCACGGCCTGGTCACGACGCCACTCTGGCCGAGATTGAGGAGGCTTGCCGCCTAGCCAACATCCACGACGTGATCATGGAGCTGCCGCAGGGTTACGACACTGAACTCGGCCCAGGGGCATCGCGCCTTTCCGGTGGCCAGCGGCAGCGCCTGGCCATTGCACGTGCTTTGGTGCGAAAGCCCCGGCTCTTGCTGCTGGACGAAAGCACGAGCGCACTGGATGCTGAGAGCGAACGGGCGCTTCAGGAGGGATTAGAGAGAGCGGCCCGCGGGGTGACCGTGCTGGCCATCACACATCGTCTGCACACGGTCCAGCAGGCAGATGTCATCTTCGTCATTGAGGGCGGAGAGGTGGTCGACAAGGGGCGGCACGCAGAGCTGATGGAGAGAAGCGAGACGTACATGCTGAATGCACAGTCACAGATGCTGCATGACTGATGCGTATGTTACACATATTAGACATAGCAGAGACACAGTAGCAACATTGCAATCCAGCCAAGCAAGTCATCGCCGGCATCGGCAGCAGATGGAAGCTCGTGGATTGTTGCGGCGATGTTGACCAAACAGGAGTGCTGTCTTCATGTCATCCAGAGGAGGGATCACGTGGTGGTGGTGGCGGTTCTGGTCAATGAGCTCCGCCTTATCTTATCGCTGACTCAATCCCGCACACGCGACTGTGGCCACTGGCTACCAAATTTTGACCCCTCCAAAATATTTCACCCCACCTTGGAAGATTGAAGGTGTCATTATTGTGTGTGTGTATGTGTGCGCGTGCTGTCTCAAGATCGATTCTTCCTTCTCTTCCCATTAACAGAAAACAATACGCTCACCCTGAGACCGCCGCCACAGGAGCGATTGCACTCGCGCATTCCATCGCCATGACAACCCTCAAGCCCGAGAGCCTGGCTCCCCAGCTGGCCACGGCCGACTTCAAGAGCATCGAGCCCCTCCTCCTCCAGCTCGAGAAATTCCTGACCCTGCGGACCTTCCTCGGAGGATACTCCCTTTCCGCGGCCGACAAAGAAGTCTGGGCCTCCCTCTATAGCAACAAGGTCGGCCTGGGACTCGTCCGCAAGGGCGCCTTTGCCAATGTCAGCCGCTGGTACAACTACATCGAGGCCGTCCACCCCGAGGTCAGGAACGACATCACCGCCGCCGCCAAGGCCAAGAGCGCCGCCTCTGGCAAGAAACAGGGCGCAAACTACAACATTGGTCTCAAGGGCACCCAGAATGGGGTAGTTACTCGTTTCCCTCCCGAGCCTTCTGGGTACCTGCACATTGGCCATGCCAAGGCTGCCCTGCTGAACGACTACTTTGCGCACGAGGCCTTCGATGGCAAGCTCATTGTCCGCTTCGACGATGTGAGTAGAGTGACCCCAGCCCACTCCGATTGCAATCGCTAACGTAGCATGTCTCGTCAGACCAACCCCCAGAAGGAGAAGGCTTCATTCCAAGATGCCATCGTCGAGGACCTGCACCTGATGAACATCAAGGTTGACCTACAGACCCACACTAGCGACTACTTCCAGGAGCTGTACGATCTCTGCGAGAAGATGATCAATCTGGGCAAGGCCTATGCCGATGATACCGACCCCGAGCAACAATCTGCCGACCGAATGAAGCGCCTCCCGAGTAAGCGACGCGACCGTCCCGCGGCCGAGAGTCTAGCGATTTTCCGCGAGATGAAGGCAGGCACCGACGCCGGCAAGGGGCACTGCATCAGGGCACGGATCCAGTACGACTCCAACAATGGGGCCATGCGCGACCCCGTCATCTACCGCTTCCCCAACTGGAAGGGCGCTGATCCTGCACCACACCACCGCACCGGCTGGACCTGGAACATCTACCCTACCTACGACTTCGCCTGCCCCCTGGTCGACAGCATCGAGGGAGTCACCCATGCGCTGCGCACGACCGAGTATGCCGACCGCAACGAGCAATACCACTGGTTCATCGAGGCGTTGAGCATGCGGCAAGTCCATCTCTGGGACTTTGCCCGTATCAACTTCATTAGGACATTCCTGTCCAAGCGGAAGCTCACCAGGGTCGTCGACACTGGTCGAGTTTCTGGCTGGGATGACCCGCGCTTGCCGACCGTTCGCGGTATCCTACGTCGTGGATTGACCGTGCCCGCGCTTAGAGAGTTCATGTTGAAGCAGGGCCCAAGCCGCAACGTCGTCACCATGGACTGGACCACCATCTGGGCCATCAACAAGCGCATGCTGGATCCTATCGTCCCGAGACACGTTGCCGTTGAGAAGAAGGATGTGGTTACTGTCACTTTGAAGGGCGGTCCTGAGACCCCCTACTCTGAAGAGAAGCCTAGGCACCCCAAGAACCCGTCCCTCGGCACGAGGACTGTTAGGTTCAGCAACAAGCTCATTCTGGACCAGGCCGATTGCGCGTCTTTCAAGGACAAAGAGGAGATTACCCTCATGGGCTGGGGCAACGCTATTGTGAGGGACCAAAAGAAGACCGGTGATGTCGTCACCGAGTCCGAGTTTGAGCTGCACCTCGAGGGTGACTTCAAGACGACCGAGAAGAAGGTGACCTGGCTCGCTGCCAACGAGGGCAACCTGGTTGAGGCTGAGCTGTGGGAGTTTGGGTACCTGATCACCAAGGATGTGCTTGAGAAAGACGACGAGCTTGAGGACTTCCTGGCGGAGAACACATCGAGCATGACTGAGGCCCTCTGCGACGCCAACCTGGCCTCACTCAAGGATGGCGACTTCCTGCAGCTCGAGCGCAAGGGCTACTACAGGATAGACAAGGCCGCTGGCAAGGGTCCTGGCGGTAAGGCGGTGCTGTTCAAGATTCCGACTGGTGGCAAATAATTCCAGGAAAAATTGTTGGGGACATTTGCTTATTGGCAAGACAGAAAAATGAATGGGCATCCGATGTAGAACTGAATGAGAGCCAAAAATCCACACTTCCACCCACACATATCATTGTGTTCTAAAGGGAACCTTTGGACTACTCCAAAGGGTGGGATCATCCAAAAAATCAACAGGCGGCACGAACAAAGTACCCTTGTGATCGGTAACTTTTTGGGGCTTGATTATGCTGGGAGGTTTCATCTTTTGATCCTTTCGATCCAGAAACTGGCCAACATCCCCAGGCGTAAATTTATTCATGTTGTTGTCATGATTGGCCACTTGCGACAACAGGATCTTTTCCGTGATCCGGGGGCTTTTCCGTTGACTGGCCCGGCGCCGGGATTTCTGGTCGAAGGCCGAAACATTTGAATGCGGGGAAGTCGCTTACATGTTTGTGGATCCGATCTCGGGGTGTAGATGTCCCGGGCTTTCGTCACTGTGCTGTCCAGTGTCCACCAACTCCAACGGCTTCTTTAATCGCATGCATTCTGCGGAAGCCACTCGCACTACTTTGTTGCCCGGCTACAGCGTTCCAAACGCATCGTCAAACCAGAGAAGCGTCCGTGTTATCGCAACCTCCGGTCTCCATCTCGACGAGACACACTGCAAGATGGGCAAAATCGCCACCATGGAGTACTTTCGGGTGCCGCCTCGATGGCTGTTTGTGAAAATTACGGATGAGGCGGGCAACGTTGGTTGGGGAGAAGCGTCCCTCGAGGGCCACACACAGGCCGTAGAGGGTTGCCTCGATGCCTATTTCGAGCAGCACCTAGGTGCCGAGGCCGACGACATCGAGCAGATCTGGCAGAAGTCGTACCGCGCCGGCTTCTACCGCGGCGGGCCGGTCTTCATGAGTGCCCTATCTGGAATCGATATCGCCCTGTGGGATATGAAAGGTGCGTCCACTCTTTGGATGGGCTGAAGCGTATGGATGATTGACATTCTGAGTGCAGCGCGGAAACTCGGTGTCCCAGTCCACCAGCTTCTGGGTGGGAAGTTGCGGGACAAGATCAAGGTCTATGCATGGATTGGAGGCGATCGCCCTGGAGACGTTGAGAAACAAGCGTGAGTTGCAGTCCCATGGCGCGTAAGGTAGACAAAGCCATTGTTCTGGGCAGCCTTCCTTGTTCTCTCAATAGAGCTACTGACAAATGAAAATGAACAGCCTTGCACGAAAGGCTCAGGGGTTCAATGCCGTCAAAATGAATGCCACAGAGGACCTCGGCTGGCTCGACTCGCCGTCGGCTCTTGACGACTGCGTTGAGAGACTCAAGATCGTCAAGGCCCTGTCAATGGACGCAGGCCTCGATTTCCACGGTCGCGTCCACAAACCTATGGCCAAGCAGCTCGCGGCAGCACTGCAGCCTCACCGCCCCATGTTCCTCGAGGAACCGCTCCTTTCCGAGCACATCGGAGGTATTAAGGACCTCCGAGCAACCATCACCTGCCCGATTGCTCTAGGCGAACGTCTCCACAGCCGATGGGACGTACGGCCCTTCCTCGAGGCCGGGTGCGTCGATATTCTGCAACCCGACATCTCTCATGTCGGCGGCATCTCTGAAATGCGACGAATTGCTGCAATGGCGGAGGCGTACGACGTCGCTTTGGCGCCTCACTGCCCTCTGGGCCCCATTGCGCTGGCGGCGAACGTTCAGGTTGATGCGTGTAGTGCCAACTTTGCCATTCAGGAAATGAGTCTCGGCATTCACTACAACACAGCTAGCGGAGGACAGCAGGATCTGACGAGCTACACGCATAACCCGGACGTATGGAAGGTGACTGACGGTTACATCGATATGCTCAAGGGCCCTGGCCTGGGCATCGAGGTAGACGAGGAGCAGGTTAGGCGTTTCGCGAAGGATTGCAAGCCATGGGTCAGCCCAGGTTTTACTGGTCCAGGAGGCGAACTTCGGGAATGGTGATTATTCTCATCGCCAGAGGTCAGAAGCCTCGAATAAAACTTCGCCCGGTGGGCAGCGTATCTGTTAAATCACTTAGTGACAACTGTCAACCCTAAGCAATGACTTTCAAGCAAGCAAATACTCGTAACCACTAACGAAAACGATCATATCTTCGGTCAAAAACACCGATTTTCTTTGTTGCCTGATTCACGCGACACATATATATACCAGACCACTAGGCAAACCTTCAACTCATTAAATGGGATGTTGCAAACAGCGAAAACGCAACTTCAATGCTATTCATCAAACCAAGGATTCTAGGTACCAAGTTTCTACTGAGTCCCTTCGCTGTAGCTACCTTATCCCTCAATGCCAGCGGCATGCTCACTAGTTGCACAACAAAAGCACGTTCAAGCCAACTGTTCTCGATCATCAGTCCTGACGGGGAATATGCCTTTGTTCAAGGAGATAGAGGCCACGCAAGAAGCTACTTGTGCTCCTTGTAATTTTTTGGTAAGATCTCCTCATTGGGCAGTTTGCGGGTAGTTCCCCTGCGGTTCCGATTGCTCGCAGCTCCAGCCTGTTCGCCAACTTCTCACTTTCACTTCACTGTCGCCTCGACACACACATTCTCGCATTCACCTTACTATCATCTCGCCAAATTCAAGTTAATTTCTAGTCTAGGCTGCCGTGTGCCCCTCCACAATACCTACTTTACTACCCATCCATGATCTCTCCTGTCCCACATTTTCTTTCTCTTCCCAACTTCTGCTTTCAAGAACAGCCTTGGTCAACAACAGCGATCTTCTTGCCTGTTCCTGCAACCCAAGTCTTTATTCTTGCGCAGTCCTCTCATCGATAATTGTCTCTACAGTTGTATTGATCACTCTCAACTCTCATCTCGACATTCGATCTTCAAAAGCCATCCCTCTCTGCGTTCCGATTTCCCAGCCCCTTCTCCCTTTCACGATGCCCACCTTCGCGAACTTCTCTACCACCCCCCCGGCCGGTCTCTTCATCAAAAGCTCTTTGATTCTCAAGAACATCAACGTTTTGAAGCCTGTCTTGACAAGCGAAGCGATTAGGGGCGGCCTCATCATCAAGATGTCGACTCCCACCATGTCGAACAACCTCCTCAAGCCGAAGAGGAAATGCGCCGTCCTTCAACTCATCAAGAAGAGCTTCTGGAAAAGTTTGTTTGGTTACAGTACCAAGAACTGCACTAAACCTGCCAAGAATGCCGAATGCGATATCGCAATTCTTGACGAACTCGCCTCGTACAACACCAACACCGGCTGTGGCGACTCGGCCAAGCATCACGAACGGCGCCGAGCCGCAACTCTCATCTTCAAAGAGTTGAGCAACTACACTGTCGAGACCAACTTCGACTTGAAGGGCCGGATTGAACACCGCGCGGCTTCTCAGCTTTGCAAAGAGCTTTCTTTCTTTGATTTCGCTGCGACCATCAAGGATCGCCATGCCGCTCTAGGCATTTACCAAGAGTTGGGCTTCTACAACACTTTCTCCATTGATGATCCAAAAGATCATCAAGTCTCCTCAACCATCGACAACGAATTTCCTCCCACCGACACCACAGACTTCCAGTATAAAACAGAGGCCCATGATAGCTCCCCCCGTGCCAGCCCCGTCTCGCCCTCAGACTCGACATTTTCCTTCCCTGCTCGACGGTCCTCCATCGAGTCGACGACATCTGGTTCCGATTTTACGGATCAGTGCGCTTGCGAGCAGCCTAGCTGCACTGTCTCGCCGGTCGAGACAGACACCGAGGTTATCGAGCTTCTCTCTCCTGTGAGCACCATTGGAAACCGGTCTCCAGCCCTCTTCTCCTTGATCGACGTAGAGGATGACGACAACGACTCAGATATTCTCCCGATACCGCTTCCCGGAGCTTCTTTTATCGCAGATGATAGTGGTGAGGACGACGAAGAGCTCACCACTTCTGCCGCTCCTGCTTTCCACACTGGCCAGACAGTCAACGCCCTCGACAACAGAGTGAGAGTGGACACCGACCCCTGTCGGAACTCTTGGAATGAAGAGTCTGAAGAAGGAGATGATGAAGAAGGAGATGATGAAGAAGAAGAAGATGGCGATGAGTGCTATGGATGGATCTCTTCAGCCGACATGAACAAGGCAGAACTCCACGCTCGAACTTGTGAGGAGTTTGCACTCGATAATGGTCTTGAGCCCTTCCTAGACTCTCACCACGACTCGCATCTATTCGACATCAGGGCTGTGCACTGGGAGTGCCGTGTAAAGTGCCATGAATACTGGTACGGCACTCCTTTCGGAAATGTGTGCGACTGGGAGGTTTTGGACCAGCTTGACCCCTTCGCCGTCGCCTCCGGGGACTGCCCGGAGCTGAGACTGACCACTCCAGAGGGAGAGAACAAGTGGCTCCGGGACCCGCACTACTACGTGGGGAGTGTTTCGTGGGCTGATCTCGACGAAGAGGATGAATACAGGCCTTCCCCTGTTCTAGAGGCACCAAAGCAAGCCAACCAGGAGCTGGAGGCGATGATACAGCAGCTGGAGGAGGTCAAACAAGAGCCGGAATGCGAGTCGGAGCAGGAGGGAGAGAGTGAGGGGTACTACTACCGTCCCTCACTGTGCGACATGAACCGCGAGGAGCTCCGGCAAGCAGCGGAGGAGGACTTCGAGATCCGCTCGTACCTCTGGCGCTACATGGATGACAGCTGGGGCACCCACCTCTTCGATCTCCGCTTGGCGAAGATGACCTGCCTGGACCGCCGCGAGCGACACGAATTTGGCCAACCCTTGGGCTGGACCTGCACCTGGACAATCCTCGACAGCCCCGACCCGTTCCGAAAGGCAGACTCGACCGTCCCAGAGATCATCCTCACCACACCTGAGGGTGAGACAAAGTACCTTGCAGACATGCAGTACTACCCGGGTTCCTCGTCGTGGGCTGACTTTGATGATGAGGATGACTTTTAAATCCGGCTCTTTCTTTCAGATAGGAGAGGACAATGATGATGGATGAGCCTCGGAACTCCTGAACATTAGCTCCACTGTGAGACTTCACTGTATCAACACAAATATAATGACAATCGCACTTGAGGATATTTGCTTCCCACACATGTTTTGTCTTTTGATTCGGTCCATTTATGTCTGATTACTATCTTTTTCCTATGTGATATTGCAACCGCTTAGTCTAGAAAGCCTGTGTAAGAATAGTTGACAGAAGTTAAGAGATACCTCAATGTTAACAAGCATCCGCAATTGATACAAAACTCGGAAAGGGTACATATTCTACTACCTCAAAGGATTGGGCATCATGAATAGTCAAGCCCTTCCGCCAAGAGCCCGTCAGATCTGACCATCACTTGTCTGGGTACGTGCTGACTAGGTATTCATTGTGGTGGGATAAGAGTCAAGACAACAGCCACCAAAACCGACTGCCCAAGATGTATGTACCTACTGTATGATGCAGCTCTCCTTTCAAGATCTTTATTGTTCTTCAGTATGATGGCTGTTTTCTGTGCGTCTGTGACGGTCTCGAGACATTGAGCCTCGGTAGTCGGCTCCGCACCGATGTCCGAAGCCAGGGTACTCTGATTGGCGAGGCTCTCGGTCGCCTCAACCCCACCCTTCATCTATCGCCAACGTGATTCGCCCGGGGAGTTGGACATTCCCCAGACTTTCGGGGAAGGTCTTTTGGGCGGCCACCCTGCAAGGGCATGCAGGCCGTCTTGGCCGGGGAGTTTCACTCTTTGTCTACGTATATGAACTACAAGGGGGAAGCCATCTTCCAGGATCACGAGTTTTCCCTCCCAAAGACGGCAATTATTCAGCCCCAGGAATCTGTGTGGGACCGCGACAATGGCAGAAGCAAAGCGCCCCAACTTTCTCATGGTCGTGGCCGATGATCTCGGCTTCAGTGATACGTCGCCGTACGGCTCCGAGATCAGCACGCCAGCCCTGCAGAAGCTCTCAGACGAAGGTATCCGCCTGACCAACTTCCACACCGCGCCGGCATGCTCACCAACACGGTCCATGCTGCTGTCGGGCACAGACCACCACATCGCCGGCCTGGGCCAGCTGGCCGAGATGATGGAGCGCAGCAAGGACCCGAGCGTGTTTGAGGGCCGCCCGGGTTACGAGGGTTACCTCAACTTTCGTGTCGCCGCGCTGCCAGAGATTCTACGCGATGCGGGCTACCTCAACATCATGTCCGGCAAGTGGCACCTGGGCATGAAGCAGGAGCACTCGCCCTCGGCGCGTGGGTTCGACAAGGTCTTCTCCTTCCTTGCCGGCTCTGGCAACCACTATAACTGGGAGCCGCAGTTCGACAGCGACAAGTACAAGTTTCAGCTGCCGGGCAAGAACAAGCTGTGGATGGACGGCGACAGGTACATGGACCGTAAGACCGAGATCCCCGAGAACTTCTACTCGACTTCGTACACCACGGAGCGGATGCTCGGCTTCCTCAAGGGCCGGACCGAGGAGGAAAAGAAGCAGCCCTTCTTCGGCTACCTCTGCTACTTGGCCCCACACTGGCCTCTCCAGGCCCCGAAAGAGACGAGGGACAAGTATCTAGGCAAGTATGCCGATGGGCCGAGCAAGCTCAGTGAGCGGAGGATCAAAAAGCTCATCGAGCTCGGCCTCGTTCCCGCTGACGTCGTCCCCGCCAAACCTGAGGGTACCCTCGAGGCCGAGTGGGACGAGCTCTCGGACGAGGAACGCGCCCTCTCGGCGCGCAAGATGGAGACCTATGCCGCAATGGTGGAGCTCATTGATGAAGGCGTTGGTCAGGTGGTCGACTACCTTGAGTCCACTGGCGAGCTCGACAACACTTTCGTCTGCTTCATCTCTGACAATGGCGCTGAAGGTGTTAATATGGAGGCATTGCCTGTCATGGGTGGTGAGTCGACCATGGCGCGCATCATCGAGGAGTTCTACGACAACTCGCTCGACAACATCGGCAACCGCGACTCGTTTGTGTACTACGGCCCGCGCTGGGCCTGCGCCGCGACGGCGCCCTCGCGGGGCTTCAAGTGCAGGCCGACTGAGGGCGGCATCCGCTGCCCCTGCATCGTGCGGTACCCGCCCTTTGGCAACGCGCCTGCGGCCATCAGCCACAAGTTCACGACGGTCATGGACCTGCTCCCGACCTTCCTCGAGCTGGCGGGCGTCCCGCTGCCTGGCGCCACCTTCCACGAGCGTGAGGTCGTACCAGTGCGTGGCAAGTCGTGGAGGGCGCATCTCGCGTCCAAGGACTACGAGAGCACCGAGGTGCACGACGAGAACTACCACGTGCACGGTTGGGAGCTGGTGAACCTGCGGGCTATACGTAGGGGCAACTGGAAGGCCGTATGGATGCACCCGCCTCGAGGTACAGGCGAGTGGGAGCTGTTTGATCTGTCCAAAGATCCGGCCGAGAGCAAGGACCTGTCCCAGGAGCAGCCGGAGCTCATGAAGGAGATGTTGGAGCACTGGGAGCGATACTATGCCGAGACGGGAATGTTTGATATCCCCTTTGAGTTTGCGTACGCAAAGGCATGAGGCTTGTTAGTTGAGAATGATATGACATGTCAAATCGAGAGCTGCCTTGAGTGAGTTGATTGGTGCGATTTCACAGCAAGATGTTCGTGTGGGGTTTCTCCATTGGGATCACCTGTTTCACATCCTGAAGATTCAGATCTCCAAACTGGTGTGCGATTATGATGATGATGATAGGTCTTCACTCTCACTTCTCATGAAGTCCCGGGTGCGTGATGATGGAGCACTCGTGCTCTAATCGGCTCTGGCGGGCACTACCTAATATCTTCCCAGGCACTATTGCTTTTCCTGGGGCCCTCAATCTAGCGGTCAGCCAGTAAAAGTCGGCGCCCAAAACATGCCCCTGGCCCCCTTTGGCGCGGCACGAGAGCCCTAATTGCACTGCACCCCTGATGCTTGCAGCCACGTTATCATTTGCATTCTCCCGACTGGTCTCTTCGCTGCCATTCACCCATCTCGACATCTCTCCCCGAATTGAACCATCTGCACCCAAGTCGGCACCGGCTCCACCTGCCCACGTGGAATAACTACTTGTAGGCCGGCAGGGCTTCTCGGCCAGGTTCATCGCGCTGCGGCCAGGCTGTGTCGTATAACGGCACGACCCAAGGGTTTGGAATGTATAAAATGGCTGCATCGGAGGCCAGGGGTCCAGCTCTTCTAGACCTCCCGCCAGTGCCACTGCTGCCAAGACTTGTGGGAGTTGATTCGCCGTGTCATCTTCCCTGCGTGTCAAGATGCTTTCTCATTTCCTAGTCGGCTTGTCGTTCGCCGCTCTGTCGCTGCAGAGCCGCACGCTGCGCAGAGCCGAAGCCGCCACGCGGAGACAACCGCTGAGGTTCAACGCCGACGGGACTTTCCAGATCTCCGTCTTTTCCGATCTGCATTTTGGAGAGAGTACGCGTCTCCCCTTCTCGGTGTCATGCTCACTGACCCTGGCGACACATCATTTCAGCTCTTGCACAGTTGCAGAAGAACGGGCACTAATAGCGCTTTGTTGGCAGATGCATGGGACGACTGGGGGCCGGCCCAGGACCGAGCTTCCGTCCAGGTGATAAACAATGTGCTCGACAAGGAATCGCCCGGTCTCGTTGTCCTGAACGGCGATCTCATCACCGGCGAGAACACCTTCTTGGAGAACAGCACTACCTATGTCGACCAGATCGTTGGGCCCCTCGTCGCCCGCGACCTGACCTGGGCCTCGACCTACGGCAACCACGACAGGGACGTCAATATCACGGCCCAGGGCATCTTCGAGCGCGAGCACAGCTACCCAAACTCGCGCACCCGCTCCATGGTCCAGGACTCTGCCGTTGACGTCGGCGTCTCCAACTACTACCTGCCCGTGTTCGACAGCAGCTGCCGCTCCTGCCACTGCACCCCGGAGCTGCTGCTTTGGTTCTTTGACTCGCGCGGTGGCCACGCCTTCCAGCACGGCTCTACTCCCATCCCAGACTGGGTCGACGAGCGTGTTGTCAAGTGGTTCCGCGAGACCAACGCCGAGCTGGTAGCCCGCCACAACAAGACCATCCCCTCCCTGGCCTTCTTCCACATCCCTGTCTACGCCTCGCTCGCCGCCCAGAATGTCGGGATCGACAAGAACCGCCAGCCCGGAATCAACGACGACGTCCCCTTGGCGCCTCAGGCTCAAGGGTGGTGCCCCGACGGCACCAGCAATTCGAACTGCAGGTACGGCGGCCAGGACGTGCCCTTCATGCAGGCTCTCGCCGACACAGACGGTCTCCTCGCCACCTTCTCCGGTCACGACCACGGCGATACCTGGTGCTACAAGTGGGATGGCGGTCTTCCCGGCGTCCAGGTCAAGGGCACCGGGAAGAACTTGTGCTTTGGCCAGCACAGCGGCTATGGTGGCTACGGAAACTGGGAGAGGGGCGCAAGGCAGGTTCTGGTAACCAAGGATGGCCTGAGCCATGGACTCGTCGACACGTGGATTCGGCTTGAGAGTGGTAATGTCGTGGGTAACGTGGTGCTGAACTCTACATACGGGCAAGATCTGTACCCGGCGACACCCAACACCAAGACGAAATGCCCGGGATGTTAAACAGATGTATCGCCCCCGGATAGGAACTGGAAAAGCATCATGAATGGCCTGGCTTCACACCCACACACAAACACACGCACAACATTGCCAGCATTAGCTCCAAGAGAATATCAGGTTATTTTGTATTTGAGTGCTGCTACCGAGATCACTGGAATAGAACCTCTCGATAGACCAGACTATGGAACGAGTGACAGGATGAAAAACGGTCCGTCCTGGAACAGTTGCACACAATTTTCCGCCTCGCATCCCCGGCCAGTCCGGACCGTATTGCAGCAGCATCTAATGATCGCAGGCAGCCATGGTGGAGAACGAGCTGATGGACTGGGTGTGGTCGTACCAGTAGTCATGGCGGCTGATTTCTGTGTTGCACACGCGGTTGGAATGGGTGCCCGAGCAGCCCCCGCCATCATAGAACAAGACGTTTCCTGGAATATTGAACAGCCTGTTCAGCAAGAAATTACATGCGTCAATCATGACATTCTTTTCAAGCTTACCGTTCGTCTTGAAGGACCCATTGCCAATTCCTGGAAAGAGAGAGGACCAACTGTAGCATTGGTTCAAGTTGATGTTTTGCACGGCGCCGCAGTTGCCAGTAAAGTTGCTTCAGAGACCATAGTCAGAGCCGCGGCACCGCCCTCGGAATACTGGCATAAACAGGGAAAAAAACAGGTCGTGAACCTGGGTGTGTGCGTGGGTATGCTTACTCGGTGTCGCAGGCCCAGACCCAAATCTGGACCTGTCGCTCAGTCAGAGCATTCACGTTGGGAGACTGCTCAAGGGACGGCGCCGCCACGGGAGCGGCGAAAGCAGTCGGCAGGACTGCCATCGTAAGAGCCGAAACCGGCGCGAATTTCATATTGTTGATTCTTTGACAGGTTGAGTGAAGGGTTATTAACTGAGATGCCAATAGATTAGGGACAATTCGGTCCGCAGCGTGCACAATCGGCCCCATTATATACCATGACCAGCAACATACCACTGCCCTGGTACGACTTGCCCCATTCCCACATTTTCAGTGTGTTGTTTGAATTTCATGCCCGCATATACTATCGTATAAGCAATCCTGTTGTCATCTCTTGGGGGCGGTTTCGTGATTCAGAGCCAAGTCTCTACTAACACGAGGTCACTCGTATGCAAGCCACCAAGAACGCTGAGTAATTGGGTCAAAAACAGCGAATTAGAATTGTCAGGCTAGACAGCTTGGCTCAATAAGAAGCTTATTGACAACTCTAGACTGAACTAGATGGGCTATGATGAGTAATGACCATGCTTGCGATTTCTGTCAGCTTACCTAGTATGAAGTCACACACACTAGATTGTCAACCCTGCTAAATACAGATTGATATGACTAAATCACCTGGAAGGGTCCTGCGAGAAGCCTATAGAATTACACGACACGAAAATGTCAAATGTCGACATGTGCCAACTCGACTCTCAAACGTCGTCCTCGCCCTTCCGCTGTGTCTGCGGTTGCCCTACGCTAGCTTCCGTCGCAACCGTGCCGTTGATGCGCCGACTAACGTAGTTTGTAAGGAAATGGTCAATGTCACTCGTGAATAGGGTGGCGATGATGGCCAAGCCTCCGAATGCAATCGACGCCAAGTAGACTGTGCTAAAGCTGTGCGTGTAAGCCAGCTTAACACCGTCGCCGACAGCAGCTGCGATCGCAGGAGTAATCCCGGGCACTGCATCCATGGCTGCGGCGGTTCCGTTGGCGACAGCTCCAAGTACAGCTGGCACCGAGCTCTTAGGAAGGCCGGCCCCAATCGCAGCAGCTGATACGTCGTTGGGCAGGTTGGCAGCCAGGCGCCGCTCGAGGATAGCAACGTAGATGCTGACTGCAGTGACATCGTCAGTGACTAATACGAGAGATGTTACGTTATGAAGCTTTCGAAGTACTCACTTGACACGGTACCGGCTGTATTGCGAACGGATCCTAGGAAACCATTGGCTAGACCGAGGTCTTGCGGAAGGTTGACCAGACCGTTGGCAACGAGAACGATAAGCTCTAGCCAACCGACGAACCAGCCAGCCAGTACCGTAAACTGGAAAAGATCTGTTAGCTGAATTGGAGGATCCTGTTATTCTGACAAGCACACTCACTGCGATAGCCATTCCACGGGAAGAGGCATTGGTGGCCGCCATGGCGCCCATAAACGCTGTAAGCCCACAAGCAGCGACGATGAGCTGATACTTCGAATGGCCTATAGGTTTCAAAAGCGGACCCATGACTATCTCGCCGATGGCGAGTGCAAGGCCAGAGGTACACTGTGCGATACAAGATCAGTAAAGCTGCTCTTGAGGCTTGGTCATGTTCTCGCCCCTTACCGAGATCCAGCCTATAGTAACGTTGTCGGTGCTGTACAACGCGGCGATCTGCTGTGGCCATAGAATAGACAAGGCGAAGAAGACCATCTGTCCTACCGAGCCGGCGATAACTATGGCGATGTAGTTCCGGTTCTTCAGAATCTTGATGGGCAGGAGAGGTTGTTTCAAAGGAACGTATGCCTCTGTGACTCCTGTCAGCCGAGCCCATGACCTCTGAAGGTAAGCTCTGTGACTTGAGTATGTGACTACGTACCGTACAGCCCGAAAAGAATGAGAAGCACAATCCCGATGATCAATGTGGCAAGGACGTGTGCGCTGGTCCAGGAGTAGGCGGCGCCGCCCCAGGCAAGACCAAGAAGGAGCAGCAATTGGCCCGCGCCGTATAGCACGATACCACCATAGTCGAGCTCCAGTAGTTCTTTCTGCCAGGTCAACTTGGAGTGAAGCTGATGCATGGTTGGAGGGAAGTAGCACAGCACCAACAGGATCAGCGACGCGCCGCAGAAGATGGCGAGCAGCCAGTAGCACCATCTGCACAATCTCAGATTCAGCAAGCGGTACCCGAACATGTTTTATTAGTGAAGACGTACCTCCATCCCGCCTCTGTGTTCTCGATCAGAGTTCGGGCAATGACTGGACCAAAGCCGGCAAAGGGGATAACTGCGGTGATCATGGCGGCTTGGGCGTAGCCACGATGCTTGTTGGGCACTAGCTCTTGGATGACGTAGGGGAAGGTCAGCTGAACGGTGCCGGAGAAGCCTTGGATGACTGAGCCGACGATGAGCATGTTGATCGATGTGGCCTTGGCCGAGATCACGGCGGACACGAGTCCAAGAAGTTGACCGCCAATTAGGAACCACCGACGGCCGATGATATCGCCCAAGCGGCCGACGAGCAGAACACCGACACCAGTCACCAAGGAGCCAGCAGTGGTGATGAAGATATAAATGGGCGAAGGGCCTGTTCAATGTCAGCCTGCTGTCAATTTCACAGCGAGGATTTCCACCCTGCGGGCTGCACTTACCAAGGTCGGCATTGATGACTTGGAGACAGCTCGCCTGCAACAAGCTGTTAGTCCGATGCTATTGTTTGTGAGGCACACGACATGACCGAGACGTACAGGCAAGGAGAAGCCAATGTATAGACACACTGCAAGGAGGATAATGCTGGTGGCAGAACCGAGAAACCGAAAGGACCGCCAATATTCGGACGGGATCTCGTCTAGGTCGAGACCCCGAGCCTCGGGAGCTTCCACATCTTGTTCTGTTTGGTCCGACACAGTCGTGTGGAGTCCTTCATGCGCATCGACTGCTGGTTTCTCCTGCTGGCGAGGAGCGGTGGTGTCTGAATCAGCCATGTGAGCGACCAGAGACAGCGGGTCTCGGATGGGATGTGGACGAAAAGCTTGGGGAGCGCCAAGAGCTGCCAAGGTTCACGATGCAGGGCTCACAGCGGCCATGAAAGATGTAGAGAGGGCTTGGCAACGAGTTTATATCAACCCCAGGTTCGCGCCTGCGGGGGTTTTGTCCACGTGGACATGAGTCACTCTCGAGGCTCTGATCCTAGCACGGGTAACTCTTCCGCCAAAGCTCAGCGCCGCCACAGCGGCATGGCTTGATGCCAGGGGTCGCATACCCCAGACTCGCCCCCGCACGAACTCCGCGAGAAAGCTTGTCACCAAGCTCGAACCGGCCCATCCCAACGAATGAAATCGCCAGATGATTCAGACCCCTCCCCTACAGGACCCCGTCGCTGATTCAGTAGCCAAGACGCGTCATCCCCATATCGGTATAGGCTGGCCAAACCAGGAAAGCTTGTCATGCTAGCACCTATATCGCCCTGATAGCTCCAGTGCTTCCGGAATTCCAACTTGGAGCCTGGAAAAGATTACTCGGCGCCAGGTGCCATGTTCGCAAGATTGATGTTAAATAAAGACTATCGGTCTGGTCTGGCCTCAACCTGATGGAGTGCGAGCAGGCGCTCGCCCGAGTAAGGAATACGAGACGCGCGGCACCAAGATGACTCGCAGCAGCTTCTTGCTCCTGGCTGGCGCAATTGCAAGCCTCCAGCTAGCGCACACCGCGGATGCCACGGAAAAGCCCGATGCTGGTTTGGGCCAGATCCCTCTGCCAGACGAGCCCGGCTTCCCAGGCCAACAGAGCGTATTGGTTTATGCAGACGCGTCCAACTCCGCAGGCAATTGCACACACGACAGCGACCTGCTCGTCAAGACGACGCTCTTCACCGTCCAGGGAGCAGTCTCTCCGGAGACGCCCAAGGTCCGGCAGTTCTTAGGTATCCCCTTCGCTCAGCCGCCCATTGGCCGATTGCGATTCCGTCCCCCTGTGACCAAGGTGGCAACCAATGAGATAGTCGACGCAACTAAGTATGGGCCATATTGTTTCCAGCACACTCCTGCTCGCTCGGCCATCTTCTCGGATTACTTTCCCGGCCACCAATTTGTGGCGGGGCAGGTGGAATCAGAGGACTGCCTGACTTTGGACATCTGGGCTCCAAGGAAGGGGTGTGGTGACGATGGTCAGCAGCAGGCTAGAACGCCCGTGGGAGACAAGGCTGTCCTCATCTGGATACACGGAGGGGCTCTGATGACTGGAGATAGCTCGCCCCCTTACACGAGGGGTTCGAAGATGGTTGAGGCTCACCAAGATGCAGTAGTGGTCTCCATCAAGTACGCAGGTCTTTATCACCTTTAGGTAACCCTTTACAGCTGACACAGGTTCCAGCTACCGAGTCAATATCTTTGGCTTTCCTGGAGCGGCAGCACTTGACGGGCGCAAGCTCAACCCGGGCTTCTTGGACGTGCGCATGGCTGTAGAATGGGTCTACCAAAATATTCATTACTTTGGGGGTAGTCCGACCCAGATGATCATATTCGGAGACTCTGCGGGAAGCTCGTGCGTGGACAAGTACATCCACGCCTGGGCGCACGATCCGATCATCAAGGGCGGCATCATGATGTCCGGACAAGGCGAGCTGTCGGCCGACCCCAACGACCATTCCAACTTTGACTACGTCGCCGATAAGTTGGGCTGTATAGGCGACAAGAACAAGCAATTCACATGCATGCAGCAAGTTGGCGCAAAGGAGATTGCTCACGTCTTGAACACTTATGACTCCAAAAGGAATGACGGCAACGTGCTCATCTTTCAGCCTCAGGCGGATAACGAGACGAGCTTCTCCAACTACACCGACCTTCAAGCCAGGGGTCTCTATGCAACAGTAGTGAGTTGGCACCGCATTCCTTCTTCCTTCCATTATGGCTCTGGGCTTATTTGATGATAATCTCTACACAGCCGCAAATCATCGGCAATTGCAACAACGAATTTGCATCTCTCATCACGCCGTTCAACAAAGACGGCGCCGACCAGCAAGTCCTTGATCGCCTTTCTGACGGCATGTTTATCTGTCCTGCTGCAAAAGCCGCAAGGTATGTGTCTTGGTCTAGTTCTCCGTTAGGTTACGTGGGCCAACGCATCCCTTAGGGCCCGTCAAGAATTCGGCAGTCCGATATGGCGGTATCGCTACTTTGGTGAATGGCCCAACTCGAACCCACTACCCTGGCTGCACGCTTATCACGGAAGTAAGTCTCTCTATCGACTTGCTTGTATGCCGGGGGTTGGTACTAATGCAGTCAACGTTAGGTGATATCGCCATGGTTTTCGGCACCGCAGACACATACGAACCCAACACCCCTCAGCAAACAGCTATTAGCGAGTACATGCAGTCAGTGTGGGTCGAATTTGCCAAAGATCCGGAGAATGCTCTGACAGAGAAGTTTGGTTGGCCTAAGTACGTTGCGCACGAGGATACTTTGGTCCGTTTGGCATATGAGAACAACCCGAAACCGACCTTTGTGAAGGGAGACATGTACGATAAAGGCTGTGGTGGGCCCCCGATAGTCTGGCCTATTAAAGAGCTTTGAACAATATTATGCGAAAGTTCAATGCTTAAGTCGAGCTGTATGCCCTGCTACCAAGTAGAAATCTGCAATTGAATCGCACACGGCAGCCTTCTTGGATTGCCGTTGCATCCTCATCACCTCAACTCATAGCTCCTGCAACAGCAGAAAATTGGGCGGAGACAAGATGATTGTTTTTGTTCACGGGTTGAGCGGAGTAGAAGACTAGTGGTCTCCTTTGATCTCAGGCCTGTTCTTGGGTAGCCACCCTTGCTTCACAAGTATTGATAATATATCATAGATCTCTCAGTCGTAATTGTACAAACTGCGGAGGGGTAAGGGTTTGACTAAGGCACAAAAGAAGAATAAGTTCTATATACCGAGAAAAGGGCGGATATGGAAGGAGATATTGCTGTGTCCGTTTCACGACCGTGGGTTAAGGGCAGGAGGACGATCCTCCCGAGCGACGATGGGTGGAAGTGAACCCCCCCCCCCCCCCCCGCGCGAAACATCCTAACCCAGATCAACAAAGTGTAGATCAGCTTGGAATCCCAATGACATATAATCAGGAGTCGCGGTACTTTCTCTACCCCATAGAACATCACCGCCAGCTACGGTAGAGGTGGCTACGCGACTGATGCAACGCAGAATCTCCCGTTGCGCGTCCTGAAGCCTGAAGAGTGCTAGATGCAAAAGGCTGACGGAGACAACTTTGAACCCATTTCTCGTGATACTTGACGATAATGTCATCAAAGAGGCCTTATGCACTTGCCCAATTGCAACACTCTGGCAAGCCATTAGCTGAATGGTGGAGGATACCTTCCATGAACGGGATAGCAACGGTGTCGTGGCGACATTCCGTATTAGTACTAGGATCAAGCCCCCCAGTTCGCAAGTTTCTCTTTTCCAAAGATGTCTGCCACGGACACGAGGCTTTGCGCTTTCAAGACAAGACGCGGCCCCCACAGCGATGGCTTGTACGCTGAATGTGCAGGAGTCGAATCAAGGCACGAGAACATGGTAAGTAACCGACCGGCTCTGTTCCGCTCCAAGGGAAGTTCAGCTGCAATTGATAGGCCCCTGATGTCTTGCGTCGCATGCCTCGGCCCAATACCAGGGTGATGATGGCTTGCGTCCGGGGCCAATCCTGGTGCGAGAGGGGCGATTTCGTCCGCACAAGTTCGACTTGCAGGGGCATTAGTTCATAGTGCCTCTGCAGCTATGCAACCATCTTGTATGGCAGGGATAGCTTCCTGCCAAACCCGGCAAATGGCCCTGGGAACTGACGGAATTCGTTATCTAGATGGGACAAAGGCCTGGATGCAACCCCAGCCCACCGCGATCGGCGAATCAGCGGCTGCAGAAGACTGGCGGACTGCCGCACCGGCTAGCACCGATAAGGGAGGTCGGATGCCCATTTGCCGACCAGGTCTGCGATGCCCGGCACCCCGTTCAACGGCTCTCTGACAATCTGTTCTTGGCAGCTAGTTATGGTGATCTTGCCTGTTTTCGCAGTCAATATCCGACGCCAGCGCATGTCGCGCGCGCGTGCCGAACCGTCTCACGGAGCACGAATAGCGAGAAGGACGAGTGCAAGAGCGGGCATTCCACGGGCAGCCGGACGCGCACGCACACAACTTGCCTGAGGGCATGGAAGGTAGCATCTTAAGGGGCATGGTGCAATGCGCCGAGGCACTCAAGCCCTGGCCAGGCGGTGCGGTCTTGTGGCCAGACATGGAGCGCGACAGTCTTCCTTCCTGTTTGGGTGAAGCCGTGCTGATTCGGACGTGGTTCGAATTACTTCGAGACTCGAGGTTGAAGCCGATATAAGAGTGCGACCGCATCTCATGGGTTTTCCCAGTTCCAAGACGCCAAGGAAGCTTGTCTTCTCTCGTGCTTCAGTATCTTCCTAGTCTGGCCTAGTCGAGTTCCTCGCAGCTTCTCCAATATCACCCTGTACCTGCAGAGCGCACCATTGCCAAGATGATCTCGTCCAGCCCTCTTATCTTGACTGCCATTCTGGCCGGTACTGGCGCTCTTGGCTCAGCCCTGCCCCCCAACGCCAAGGTCGGTACCACGGTCCTGAACCGGGATGAGGGTACTTCAGGCCGTGCTTCGTTGACGCAGATCCGCAACCCTAACCATGCGTTCAACGGAGCACTGTCAGTCTACAAGACATATCTGAAGTACAACGCTCCGATCCCGCAGTATCTGAAGGACGCCGTTGCCAACTTCACCCTGTCTCGCCGAGACACCGGCAGCGCCACGACGACGCCCATCGACTCGTTTGACAACGCGTACATCACGCCCGTCTCTATCGGCACCCCTCCGCAGACCTTGAACCTGGACTTTGACACTGGCTCATCTGACCTCTGGGTCTTTAGCAGCGAGACCCCAAGCTCGGAGAGAAATGGCCAGAACATCTATGACCCTGGCAGCAGCAGCACCGCAAACCAAATGTCTGGCTACACCTGGTCCATCTCGTATGGCGATGGCAGCTCATCCAACGGCGATGTGTACCAAGATCAGGTGACCGTCGGTGGCCTGACCGTTGCCCAGCAGGCGGTTGAGTCCGCCCAGCAGGTCTCCTCATCCTTCACTAGCCAGAGCGCCATTGACGGGCTTCTCGGCCTCGGCTTCGACAGCCTGAACACTGTTTCTCCCCAGAAGCAGCCTACCTGGTTTGATAGCATCAAGCCCTCTCTTGACGCGCCCCTCTTCACTGCTGATCTCAAGTACCATGCTCGTAAGTTTTTGTTTCTGTTGTGTAAGTAATCTGGCGACTGAGACTGAGATGCAACTCTAGCCGGCACATACAACTTTGGTTACATTGACAGCTCTGCATACACTGGCGACATTACTTACACCAGCGTCAACACCAACCCGGGCTATTGGACCTTCACCTCGTCCGGCTACGCCATCGGCACGGGATCCTTTTCCAGCTCCAGCATCAGCGGCATCGCTGACACAGGCACCACCCTGCTGTACCTGCCCACCAGCATCGTGCGCGCCTACTACGCCAAGATCAGAGGCTCTTCTAACAGCAACACCTACGGCGGCTATGTCTTCCCCTGCAGCGCAACCGTGCCCAGCTTCACCTTTGGCGTCGGCTCCGCCAGGATCACCATCCCTGGTACCTTCATCAACTACGGCCCGGTGCAGACGGGCAGCTCGACCTGCTTCGGCGGCATGCAGTCCAGCTCCGGTGTCGGCATCAATATCTTTGGCGACGTTGCTCTCAAGGCCGCCTTTGTCGTCTTCAATGGCGGCTCGCCCCCAACTCTCGGTTGGGCCTCCAAGCCTCTATGATCTGTTTATCAAGACATAGTCATAATGACAGTTTTCTGGATTTGAGCGAAAGCCTGGACAGACGAAACACTGCGTGTTGGCTTCTGATGATCTGTTTCAACTCGGGCGACCTTTCCAGATAGCAGATAGCTCATGAGGTTCAATAGAAGACACTGAAGAGATCACTGTGTGTACTTCGTAGTTTCTATGTTGGCATGGTGTTTAATAGTTGTGTAGTGAAATTTTGAACCTGGTAAATACTCTCTGATGCAATGCTATTAAATCTAGCTTACCAGAGATTAAAGGGGCTAATTTTATTGCAATTCGAAGTAGCACGTAGAAAAGCGAAATTAGAGATTTTGCCGAGACGGTCTACTGTTTCCTGACGGCGTGGCAGTTGAATCTGTTGAGGGAAGGTATCCTTCGAATCCCAAGTGCAAACATATGGGGGATTTTGACCTGAAATCGGAAGTCCATGGAATTGGATGGCTGTTGCAGGGCGGGTTCCAGGCTGCAGTGCATGGAGGGGTTTTCAGAAATAGAGCAGCGCACACAATGAGTATGCCCCTGATGTTGGTCGTTTTGAGTCTATCGACGGACTCTGCCTTGGCAGCGCAGTGGTATCACAAGGTACAAAGGTACATAAAGAAGAGCTAGCTTATGAGCTCCAAAAGTGGTACAGTGCTTCCATGATCCTCACACTAGCTCATAACATCGGTAATATCACATCCAGGGCCAAAACCAAGATTGGCCATAAACAAGGGATCAACATCCAGGTCGTCCGTGGTATCGATAAAGGCAAGATCGTCGAGGATAGCATCATAGTCTAGACTGGCGCCCTCTTCGAAACCAAATGATGTAGGTAGGTGTCGGGATGGAGGCTCAATGGGAGCACCAGACAAAGACGCGCGCATGCCCTCGTCAGTCTGCAGAACCGGGGGCATGTTCGAGATGGCCGGGTCAAGGTTCACTGCCGAGTTCGGGTACTGCCGAAATAGATAATGGCCGTGCTGCACAGATTGATCCCCAGAGGAAGCCTGGTGCGGCTGTAGCGAGACCATAGAACTGTCGTATAGTGAGGAAGTTGGTGTCGGAAAGGGTATTGATGTGTCCAGTAATGAAGAGCTGGAAGTAGTTACAAAATGTGAATGGGTCCTCGGGTTCGGCAGGGCTAGTCGCGGAGGATATGGAGGTATATCGGACAAATGCTCTGTAGCATGGTCGGGGCTCCTCCAAGTCGATGAGAACAGTATTCGCAGGGTTTGCAGACGTTCCATATCTACTTCCTTTATATTGACGCATTCTTCCATGGACAAGAGTGAAGATAGACACGCGGTAATGAGAGGAGGACTGCCGCAGACGCCAAAGCGCGCCTGGAAGGCTCCGAGAGTCTCCAATAGAAGCCGCACCGGGGATGTATCGGGGCACCCGAGAACTGTTTTTGCCCACAGATAAAGTATCCTCAGGATGTATAATGAGGGCGCGGCAGCAACGGACTGTCTATCCATGGAAGGCGTATTGATGAATCTGGCCAGAGGCGATGCAGCATCGATGGACTGCTCCAGCTCTTTAAAGAGATCGGCCGGTCGATTTGAGCCAGCCTCGTCTTGCTTACCGGAGACGATGCTCTTGTTAATGACCTTGAAGATCTTGTAGAGCTGGCTAAAAGTGCTCGCCCCAAATGCCGGATTACGCGCCAGCCTTGACTGTTGGTCGCTCGAGCCGAAGCCATCGCAAGGGGCCCACGGTTCCCACTCGTCAAGGTCATCGTCTAACGCAGGGATCAGAGTCGTGAGGTACTCGGTCCTGAGGTGCGGCGGCCTGCCGTATCGCACCGAAACAAATGTATCTAGGATGAAGCATGCCATCAAGGCGGCTTGCTGTTTCCGATCCGACTCCCCACGAGACTCCTTGTGCCAACCGACCTCGATGAAGACGCGCACTGCAAGTCCAACCAGTATCCACGCTGCGGTCATGTTTTCTCGCCCAATGTTCACAAGCGTAAGGAGGAGCACTGCCCTGGCGTGCTGTAAGCGGAAGGGACCATCTTCGCCAGGAATCAGAGATCTGGCAACGGCGTAAATCTGGTTGGGCGATGTGGAGCCCGTATCAGGGGTCTTCGGCCAGCTCGGCTTCGAGCTGGCGGCGTCTTGGAGAGACCCCAAGGCCAGCGCACTCCAGATCTCCGCATGGACTGCATTTGCCGGGTCGCGTGGATCAATAACAAGTTCGTCCTCGGAATAGAGGTAGCAGGCCTGGAAGACGTCTTTCTTCTCCAGCAGCGGGAGCCAGGAGTGGGTGTAGGAGAAGTAGACATCGAGGAGGCGCCAGTGATTTGGCGGCAGTCTCAGCCGTATGGGTTGTTGTTCAGGCTGTGAGACCGGGGCAGAGTCAAGGTGGCCAATCTTGAAAGTCGAAGAAGCGTGATGATGCCACATGCCCTGGGGACTGACCGTGTCTAGTGACGTCGGCGTGCTGCCAAATTGATCGAGGCCGACGGCCGGCCGATGTTCAACTTCATTTGTCTTCGCCTCCTCCTCGGCTCCGCTTCCCTCTGCCGACTGTAGACGTTGGTCATCACCCTGTATAGGTCCAGCATCTCCAGACAGGACTCGGTCGATGGCTTTGTGCACTCTGCTCGTATCCCAGCGCTTCTGTAATCGGTCGGTGCCCTCGGCGGCCTGTCCCGTCAGGAGCATCTGCCCTTCGCCTCCCTCCCGCGCAATGAACGCGCTGAGAGTCTCTTCCGTGCCGGGCACACGGTCAAAGAGCCAAGCCAACGAGATCTCCAGAGTGCGGATATAACCCGTCTGGACACCTCTCTTCTTGGGGCTCTTCTTGTAGGTGCAAGCACGATTCTGCGACACGCAGGGAAAGCAGAGTGGCTGGATGCCATCGCACTTTTCTCTCGCCGCGCGGCACTGATCGCAAGCCCTGGACACCCTCTGGCGCTTTGTCGTGGATGCCATTGAGGCATTTGCGCTCTGTGCCGGGCTGAGCGACGCTGCGTTGTCAGCCTCGGGCGCGCCGCTGGCTGTGACAGGCTTCCGCTTGGACGGCATTGCGTATCACCAAAGCTGGCGATGGTCCGCGCGCGATGAGGCTGTCGCGCCGCTGAATCGACTCTCATGAGAGTGGCAAAGATGCATCTGCAAACCAATGCACTCTATCATGAGCACGCCCTCGCTATCTCCAGCTCGAGCAGCATCAGCTTTTGCATCTCTCCAATTCATCAAGGGCTAGACCATGGCCGCAAAAGTGGACTGGGACGGACCTAGTGTCCCTTAGTAATTGGACACTTGCCATTGTCGCCGAGTCAGAGCGTGGGTTTTGCTCATCTTCCCCCACACGATGCTTTGGCCTAGTGGAGTATCACGCCCGGAATGGGGTATGAAAGGGGATAAACACTTATCCAGTGCGATCCCCCACCTCCCGAGGTCTCGGTATGTTGTGTGGATATGTGGAGGGAGGAGGGAGCTGGCGGGAGTCGCAAACACTTTGTCGTCGAATAAACCAACCCCCAGTTTGGATGGCTCGACATGATGCCAGACTTTGAGCGCGCGCTGTGAAGTCAGCAATCACGGTTGATAACTATGTTTATGCGACGAAGGATCCCGACCTCTTTTTCTCGGTAGCATCTCTGCGCTGCAACAACAGCATGCTCTAGCAATGACGTCCGCTGTCGCTGGTGTCAAGAGGCCATTTGCGGCGATGGCCGTGGCCGAACTGGACGGACGGCACGCGACACCCGGCACTTCGCGAACGAGCCCTCCTCGGAGGAATACTTCGCAGCAGGATCTCTCCAAGAGCCCCCGAGCAAGGCCTGTAGAAAAAGGTGCGCGTGAACCCCACGACCCCGTGCATGCCGCGCGTGCACAAGCTGCGTCTAATTCCGTTCCGGTGTAGTGAAGCTGGCGACCCCAAACTCATCCCCTCCTCTGGCGATACCCACGTCGATTGACGCTGCGCACATCTTCGAGCCCGATGTCTCGATTGTCCTTACCGGCATTCGTGGAGCGGGCAAGTCCACACTCGCCATCATCGCCTCCACTGCAATGAACCGGAAGGTGATCGACTCTGAGAAAGTATTCCAAGAGGCGACGGGCTTGTCAAGCTCTGCATACAAGAAACAACATGGCGGGGTCCAGTGCAGTCGGCGCAAGACTTCTGTGCTACGGGAGATCATGGTGGCACATCGGAAGAACGCCATCATTGTGTGTTCCTGGATGGAAAGAGAAGTGCAGGCCGTCCTCCGGGAGGCCACTGCCAACAGCCCGGTCCTCCTCATTGTGCGCGACCCGCAGGCCATCCACGAGCACTTGAAGGTGCCCGACGACTCCAAGTTCCGCGACCTACTCGCGGCCAGTGGCTATGTCTTTAGGAGATGCACGCAGTTTGAATTCTTCAACGTCTCCGAGATGACACAGGCGAGACCATCGCACGCGGCCCAAAACGCAGCTACAGCAGAGCAGTTTGGAAGCCGGGCTCCTCCACCATATCTGGCACTCAAGCGAGCCGAACGACATTTCCTCCGGTTTCTGTCTCTCATTTTCCCTTCTGGAACGATACCCTTCTTCGAGTCTGCCTTCCCACTCGCGGGAATCCTCACCGAAGATCGTCTATTCACATCTGCGGTCTCTGTCCCGTTCTCGTCACTCATTTCCCAAGGCGTGAATACGGAGGAGATCGAGACTGGCTCCGACGCCATAGAAATCGTGATCGACGACCTGATACGCAAGAACCTGCCACAATCGCGCGACTTGGGCCAAACAAGCCCCCCGAACGCGGTTGAGATCAGCCATGTCCTCGGCCAAATCAGGAGATCTACTCTCATACCCGTCCTTTATCACGTCGCCGTCACCGAAGCCATACTATCAAACGAGGTTCTGAGGGCACTCTACCTCTCTTATGTCTGTCATGGATTTAGGCTGGCTCCTGAATACATCTCTGTGGACCTCCGTCTTGACGAAACTATTCTTGCGCACGTCTGCCGCATGAAGGGCAACTCAAAAATCATAGGCGACGTCCAAGAAATGAGAGCGGATAGCCCTGGCTGGAAGTCATCCTCTTGGGTCTCTTACTACCGCACGGCGCAGAGGATAGGCTGTGACCTAGTTCGCTTCACGCGGCCGGCGTCGGAGATCACGGACAATTTCGACATTCGACACGTCCAAGCTGCCGTGGACGCAGAAGACGGTCCCAAACTGCCTTTGATTATCTACAATACCGGGTTTCTCGGAAGAACATCTGCATGCTTCAATCAGATACTCACGTCTGTGGCACCAGAACCTCACGCGCAGGACAAGTCGAGCGGAAACGAGCTCACGGAATACATGCCGCCCTCGATTACGGCAGTGCAGAAGACGCAGGCGCTCTACTCGTCCTTTGTCTATGACCCCATGAACTTGTTCGTCATCGGAGCAAATGTGGACTACAGTCTATCTCCCGCCATGCACGGTGACGCTCTTCAAGCGTTGGGGATACCTTGCACATACCACCCACGCTCCACCAACTCCGTCAACGTTCTCCTAGAGATGGCTCAAGATCCACATTTTGCCGGTGCCTCACTTGGTTTGCCATACAAGGTCGAGGTGATGCACTTGCTAAAGTCCATGAGTATCCACGCGAGGGCCATCGGAGCCGCGAACACTCTGATCCCCATGCGCTACATCAACGAAGACGGGAGCGTACCCAAAACCCCTTTGCTATTCAAATACCAGAATCGATCAGGTCCTGTAAAGGGCCTCTACGGTGAGAATACCGATTGGATCGGGATGCGAGCGTGCATCCGGCGAGGCTTGTCGCCAGCAAACGCTGTAAGGCCCAGCACTTCTGGGCTGATCATAGGAGCTGGAGGCATGGCGAGAGCTGCGGCATACGCCATGCTACAGCTTGGCGTCAAGAACATTGCAGTTCTGAACCGGTCCATCGATAAAGCACAGGCTTTTGTCGCACACTTCCAGAAATTGCTTTTGGAAAAGGCCATACCTCTCTCGGGTGAAACTGTGGATGGCGACACCAAGTTCCATGTCATTGAATCCCTAAGCCATCCGTGGCCGGCCGACTTTAGACACCCGACGATCATCATGTCTTGCATACCTACAAAGAGCAACGACGAGAATCCGCCACCCGACCTCATCCTTCCCGAGGACTGGCTGAGCAACCCTACTGGTGGAGTTGTAATCGAGCTAGCCTACGAAGTTGTGCGCACACCTTTATTGAGTCAAATCAGAGACAACGCACATCGCGGTTGGGTAGCCATGGATGGCCTGGACACGTTACCAGAGCAGGGCTTTGCTCAATTCGAACTGTTCACTGGTCGGCGAGCTCCACGCAGCGTGATGCGTCGGGCGATTCTCAAAGCAACGGGTGGTGACCAAGGGCGGTCTAACTTTGCGCAACTGCAACTTGCAAGCGACTCTTGATAGTAGAGCATTGGATTCAGGGCATGGGAAGCAAGCATCATAATGGCGCGTCGTGATATGGCCCACGTCCCAGGGTGGCCATAATACTCAATAACATAGAGATATCCAGTTCAATACATATAGGTCTTCCTGTCCGAGGGATGTGATCATGTTGTGCTGTGAAGTACTATACTCATAGTTGGCTCTTGCTATCGCGACAATCGAAGGCCTTTCAAGCGAAACTATCTAGCTAGGTATTTCGCAGTAGCTCTAACCATTTCTATACAAATCCGTGTATACATATGCTTGAATGTAACAGAACGCTGCAAATGAATAGATCGTCACCCTATCGACGAATATGAAAGCGGTCTAAACGTGATAATTATGAAGTGCACAATGCTGACCACCCGCTTCTCCAGCCTAGGGCCCAGGGCTTTAAAGCCGTGATTTCCGGGCCAGTTCCTTGGCTACCGCCTCCCGTACCAGTTCGGTGGGCAGCTGGCTTGTATCCAGGCCAGTCCAGTACTTATCCTGCTCTAGGCCCTGCCAGATCAGGGCTTCGGTCCCAAGAATGACCTCCCACCCCTCGTTTTGGGCAAGAGCCCAGATCTCGGTGTACGGAGTGGGGTTGTAGCACATCTCCAACAGTACGCCCTTCTTCTCCTTCCGCAGCATGGCCTCGAGGATACTCCGTGCCAGCTTCTCAGCCTCTGTCCTGGGCGGAAAGTCCGGCACGCAAGCGACGGATGCGCCAGGTCCTTCAAGAGCCTCAGCCTGCTCGACGGATTCGACGTGGATCAGGCCCTGTCCGTAGCCGCGATTCGCACACTCGGCAATCACGGCATCGACTTCGGACTTTTCACGGTTGATGATGTAGATGTCGGTGACGCCCAGCCACTTGCGCAGGGCGTAGACGGCCGAACGCGCAGCGCCGCCGCCGCCGATGACCATTCCCGGACGCCCACGTAGGGCTTCTGGAGAGGGGACATTCTTCAGGAAGGCATCTCTCACGCCGACAGTGTCTGTGTTTGCGCCGCAGAAGATCCGGCGGCCATCACTGGACTCGCGGACAAAGATTGTGTTGCAGGCGCCCACCTCTCTGCACTCGTCCGTCACCTCGTCAAGGTGTGGGATGATGGCAACCTTGTGCGGCATAGTGACCGAAGCTCCTGCTAACCGTTAGCACCCGTCGTCCACCGTGTTCAAAAGGGAAATCGCCTTGGACACCCTACCATAAAAGTCAGGGTGCTTGATCGCCTCGAGGAACAAGGGCATGTCCGTCGAGTCCAGCCGGAGCTGCTCCCACCGCAGGCTGAGCGCACCGTAGATTGTCTGGTGAAGCATGGGGGACATTGAAGCCGCGAGCTTCTGGCCAAATAGGTAGCCGTGTTTGTCTAATTGCTCGATTTCCTTGGCCGGAATAATCGACGTCGTCTCGGTGATCGACATGGCCGCTGACATGGTTTGCGCTCCGTCACTGGATGAGAATGGGATGGATGGCTAGCAGGGTGCTGTTCGCAAAGCGCAACCGGTGTTGATGGTCTCTTTGGCGATCGTTTGAAAAGAACGAAACCCAAGTAATAATTATGAGATCCTCCACAGATTGAGATCATAGGTTAGGCGTCCACAACTGTGTTTTCGGAAGCACCGCCCGGGCCCCATCGTTCCGGCTAGCTGGGCATTTACAGTATGAGGAGGACAGGCCTCCTGTCGAGGAAAAGCATTCATTCTCTGACTAAGTCGGCAGGTCTGCGGCGCCTGTCCGACACCCCGACCCTAACCCATCAATCGAGGATGGGCTTGCGGGGTCCGGTTGCCCACGCCCTGTTGCTGCTCTAAGCGTTTATCCGGCACTCCCTTCGCCAATCCACACCACCAAAAACTGCAGCTACATCCTTGGATAATCTGTCTTCCGGCTTATGCGAGATAATCACTTCTGGCACTCGAGGGCTCTGCCGCTTATCTTCGGTCTCCTGACGCGGAATACACCCGGAACGTATTCCATCCTCTGAGAATACGTCAGGGAACATGGCATATTCGGGCATGCCCAAGCTACCCTGGGATAAGTAAGGTCATGTGGTTAATAGATCCCTCATGGACTTTATCTCTTTAGATATTCCCTTGAAACTGTCGCCGGTCATGGCCAAGTACCAGAAGTTCCTTCGAATCTGTTTTCCTTGAACAAACTGATATCTTCTTTAACTCATCCCGTACTCTCACAATTCACCGAATATCCACCAAACATGCCTTGCAAACTCGCGATAAGCTCCATGTCCCTGGGTCGGTGCTTCGCTGGCCACTCCTTCGAGAACAAGCTCGACATGGCCCAGAAGTACGGATATCAGGGCATCGAGCTATTTTACGAAGATCTCGTCGATATCGCCCAGAAGAAGTGCAATGAACCCTTTTCATCAGATGGTCCTTCCGAAGGTTCCCAGATGGCCGCCGCCCGAGAAGTCCAGCGTATATGCCAGTCCAGAGGCCTCGAGATCGTATGTCTACAGCCTTTCATGCATTACGAGGGCCTTGTGAACCGAGAACAACACGGCCGCATGCTGCGAAAGTTCGAACTTTTTATACGCCTTGCCCACATCTTAGAGACCGACATCATTCAGGTTCCTTCCAACTTCCTTCCCGCGAGCCAGGTCACAACAGACTTGGACCTCATCGTGTCAGACTTGCAGCATGCAGCTGATATTGGCCTGAGAGCCTCGCCGCCCATCCGTCTCGTATATGAGAGTCTCTGCTGGGGTACACGAGTGGACACCTGGGAGAAGTGCTGGGATGTCGTGCGGCGTGTTGACAGGCCTAACTTTGGAATCTGCCTAGACAGCTTCAATATCGCCGGGAGGATATATGCAGACCCCACGTTACCGACAGGACGCACACCTGACGCTGATGCCGCGGTAGAGAAGTCCATGGCGCGGCTGGTCAAGACTGTCGACGTGAGCAAGGTCTTTTATGTGCAGATCGTCGACGCTGAGCAACTGCAAGAACCGCTCGTGGCTGGCCACAAGCTCTACGATGCGGATCAGCCGGCAAGAATGAGCTGGTCTCGTAGCTGCAGGCTATTTTATGGCGAGGAGGACCGTGGTGCGTACCTTCCCGTCAAGAAAGTGGCGGACACCATCTTCCACGGGCTCAAATTTCAAGGT
Organism: Thyridium curvatum; assembly: GCF_004353045.1. Lineage (NCBI taxonomy): Eukaryota > Fungi > Ascomycota > Sordariomycetes > Thyridiales > Thyridiaceae > Thyridium > Thyridium curvatum. The sequence goes on along the minus strand of NW_022156855.1, from coordinate 50,844 downwards.
TGGGTCAGCCTGGAGCTGTTCAACCGGAGAATGTCCGAAGAGGGTTCGGAAATCCCGGAAGAACTTGCCAGGCGCGGGGCAGTATCCTGGAAGAAGCTCGTGCAGGACATGAAGCTGCAGACCAGAACTTCAGAGCCCGTACGTATTTCAGCGTCTTTGTAAGAAGTAAGCGAGCGTGAAAGCTTGATCGGGTGGCTACTTTTACCTCGCATCAACCAACATAAGTGTCTATTTTTCTATTTCTTTTTTTCGTTGAGATCCATGGGTCCGCCAGATAGTGTAGCTCACTTATTCACAGAAATATTATAGTGGTAGTAATCCATTCTGTGACAATAACTTTACTACAGCCCCCCTCTTCATATGCCTTCCCACGAAGCTGAGGAGCTACAGATGACGGCAACGGCTGCAGAAGCCGCTGTATTTCCCTCACCCTTCATGAGCATCAACAATCATCGGCAATAGAGCCTTAAAGTCCCCTTTCTACAGCGCCATGAGAGCAAACAACTCCCAGCTTATGATCTTGTTGTCAAACAGTAGATAGAAGAAGTCACAGCGTACTGAAATCTAGTGCAGAGAACCAACCGAGCTCTCTCCCATAACTATAAGACATGAGCAACAGCATTAGATCAAGAAAGAGAGAGCACAGACTTCATTGGTTCGGCTTGTTTAGATCTACTGCTCGTCGGGAAAGCTTGGCATTCCAACTGTCTCAACATCAATGACAACCCCTTGCTCCTCAAGATGCCTCCGCAACTCATCATAAGGAACATCTTGGACATCGGTATTCTCTTTCAGAGCAATGTCTATAGCATTTGCACATGCCTGTCCGATCGCGTAGAACTGGTGCTCAAGTCGCACAGCGCCTAGTCTTTGTGTTAGTTTTGCTCACCCCGACATGATGTCTAATTACAACTTACCATATCCAACATGCGATGAGCTTGGGCAAGTCGCTGACAGGACATTGATGGCCTCTGGCCGCCTCGGTACCAGCGCCCGGTATGCAATCCCAAAAGGTCGCCACTTGTGTCCATCCTTGAAGATGAATCCTTCGTTGTGCGGTTGGCCGTCTCGAAGCACTCGCCGAACGCTATGAGTGTCGGTGGGCCAATACGCGACGGCAACGGGATCGGAGACCTGCGGCTCGCCCCCGTCCCTAGAGGCCGTATGCTCGGTGATGATGTAGTCTGATACCATGCGTCGAGCGTCGCGGACGTAGAGCTGTCTAGGGAAGCCGTCGTTGTCGGGAAACTCGTCACGGCAGTAACCGAAGCGTGCCCACTCTCTGCGGTACTTCTCCTGCAGAAAGTCAATTAGTTAGAACACGTGTTCCATACAACAGATAAGGTTATGGGTGGGCCCTTACCGGCACAGCCTCGTCGTTGGCAAAGAACCACATGAGTCCTTTCGTGAACCTCGTCGTCTCCTCCAGGATCTCCCTTCGACGTGCGTAAGATGCCACAGGCCAGTCGTCGTTCATACCGACCAGGTCAGTGGCCAGTGGGGCCTCGGAGCCGATCAGGTCTGTCTTTCTGTTAGGAATCTTGATTGTCGGCTTGTACATGTAGCCACCGGCTCTCAAGAAGCGTCTGTGCAACTCAAAATGCCCAGGATCATAACCCTCTGGCTTCTCGAAAGGAATCCTGTTGGCAGGATCATCGGTGATGGGAAGCCGGTAAGAGAAAGACTGCAGATGAAGATCTCCATCGCCCGGGTGGCCAAATGGTTCTGGAGAGATACCGTACAATAGGCCACTTGATGGGTCGCCGATACAAACATAAGGATCAACGGGGAGGTCTAGTTGACGATATGGAGTCTCGTCGCGAATGCCTGCTAGCGACTCGTTGAAGGTACATCGAGATTCGCGACCACTTGTGGTGGTAACCCCAACAGCTGCCAGCAGGTCGCCTTCGTAGGATGCTTCCAGGAAGGCCTGGCTTGGCTTTAGTCATTCTTTGCATAGAGATGGGGTCCGAGGTGGGACTTACTTGTCCAAATATCGTTTGCCCATTCTCCAGGGTAATAGCCTTAACTGTAGAATCATCTTTCTGGACACCGTTCTCCTCTGCAAGTGAAGACTATGGAAGAGAATCAGAATCCAGTCAACCCACGAAGATCTGGCTGGAATGGAGCTTTGAAGATTTACCTTGATAATATTGATAGCAGAGTGCTCAGCCAGCCAGCCTTCAATGATTTGCTCGGCAACACGAGACTCGAATCTCCAAACATCCGGGTCTCTCAGCCTCTTCGACCTGACTTCTCTGAGCCTGTCGAGTCGGCCATAGTGCTTACTTATACGTTCGTGTAGTTCCAGGTTGAGACCTCCCAGGGTAGTGCTGTTCTGGAATTCGGGCTGGTTGTCGATATCAGAACCTCCCAGACCCTCAATTTGAATACCTCCTATACCAACAAAAGGTCACTCTTGAGCTCTGAGTTAGTGATAAGATTCTTATTCATACCTATATGTTCATGGGGCGAGACCAGTGCCACACTTCGCCCAAGCCTTGCCGCCTGGATGGATGCTGCTACGGCAGCAGACGTTGAGCCGTAGACAACCAAGTCAAACTCCTGGGGTGCCATGCTTCCCAATCGTGTTGCGTCCAATCGTGGCTCCGGCTAGGCTTAAGAATTCACAGGGATAGTTGACGAGACTAGTCGGAATCGGCTCTGTAAATCAGGGTGAATGACTAGCTAATAAGGAAGCGTTATTCAACGTTCAAGCAAGCCTGTGGCTTGCGCACCAATGGCGCGCTACTGAACGTTCGGCCGCCTTGGCGTTTGAGGAGTCTTGCTTGGTACTTGATGATGGCTGTCTCGTATGGTCATTACGGTTGAAAAATAATCTGTCTCCAGCCCGGAACCTCTAGTGTTCCGTCACTGGTTCTCTAATGGCGTATGCCTTAGAAAGAAGCTGCTCAGCGGCGGATGTCGGCACTTAGTCCGCTCCACGAAAAAATTCCTCCTGTGGTGGTGGAGCTCAACAGGGCGAAAGGCCGGTGTCGCTCTCTAGCGATCGGGGAAAACAGCGACGCAAAGGCTGTCTAACCTTCCTGCTATCGCGCTAGACCGAGCCAAAGAGAGAGGCATCTCTGTCGCTAGCGGTCAAGCTCCTTCAAGTTGAGGCGATCACCAGGTATTCTGAAGCCCGCTGGTGCTTTGGAAAAGCATTTTTCAGGCTGCTATCCACAATATTTCTTCTAAAGCTCATAGGCGAAGTGACAGGCAGAGATCGCGGAAAAGAAATACCAATTATTGCCTTAGTCTTCCCCGTTCATGCCTCCGAGTTCTCCACGGCTGAGTTCCGGAGCTTCTCCCCGGGACCGGCGCTGGAGAGTGTATCCCCAACCAGACTGGGGGATACCTCCAGCTTTACTCCACTTGTGATCCCCGCGGCTGGGACTCTGACACCGGCGGCGCTAGACTAGGTATTCCCAATAAGATACAAAAACCTGCCAGAATCTGACATCGCACCGGATTTCATTCTCCTACCCGTATCTCCCCCCTATTCGCATTGTAATCAGTATTGTGCGCATAGAGATTTGGAAAGGCGAAGATTCACGCTGAGTGAGCTAATCTTTGACAAGAACATTCGTCGTCACTTACACATGGCTGGCGGTCGAGGTACCGTCTTTGTCGGCAAGGCCGCCTTCAAGACGGCCACACCTCAATTGATGATGATCTGTATCGTCTATTCTCTTGGTAGTGTCTTCTTCGGATAGTAAGTGTGGCAGATGGTCCCTCCCATCAGGTTGCTTGACTTACACCCCTACAGTGATAGCGCCTCCTTCGGCGGTGTTCAAGCCTTCTCGCCTTTCATCAGAGAGTTTGGCTCGTACAATGCGACGACCAAGAAGTACGCCCTCCCCGCGCCCACGACTTCTCTGATGAACAGTCTGCCGCTCCTTGGCAAGTTCCTTGGTACCATCGTCGTCGGCCCTCTGACCGAGAGGTTTGGCCATCGCTATACCATGGCCCTGACCTGCCTCATCCAGATCATTGGCGCCGTCAGTATGTTGTACACTGCCGCGACCCGTGTATAAGAGATGAGCAATGACTAATTAGCATCGACTCTACAGTCCAGGTGACCAGCCATGTTGCTCCTCAGTTTATTGTGGGACGTCTCCTTGTCTACCTTGCCGTTGGTCTCGTCGAGAATGTAAATCGATACTTGAATTGTGCGATCCAATTCCTCAGTACTAATACGAGTCACCAGGTCGTCCCAACTTACCAGTCCGAGATCGCGCCTGCTGCCCTCCGTGGGTTCTTTGTCGGCTCCATCCAGCTCTGTCTGACCTTTGGCTCTTTGATTGCCGGCATCGTCAACAACGTAATGGCCAAGAGAACCGACAGCACCGGCTGGCAGATTGCCACATCGATTCAGGTTGTTCCCCCTATTCTCATCCTCCTCAGCCTCTACTGGACGCCGGACTCGCCCAGGTGGCTTGTCTTCAAGGACCGCAGTGACGACGCCCTGAAGGTCCTACGCAGGGTCCGCCGCCGGCAAGACGTGGAGGCCGGTGTCTGCGAGCTGGAGATCGCTGCCATGCGTGAGGATGCCGGCGCTACCACTGTCAAGGGCCCCTGGAAGGATCTCATCAAGGGCAACAACCGCCGCCGGACAAACATTGCCTGCTCCATCATGAGTCTGCAGCAGCTTACCGGCGTGACCTTCTCCAGCTCGTACGGCCCTACTTTCTACAAGTCTGTCGGCCTTGGCAACATGGCTTTCGCCTACGCGGCCATCAACAACGGTGTCTCGGTGGTCACTGCCCTTATCGCCATGGTCATCCTCGATCTCTTTGGGCGTCGCAGCGTTACGCTACATGGTTGCTGGACGCAGGGGGTTTTCCTGCTGCTGATTGGCGTGCTCGGGTCCAAGGCCAACCCCTCCACGAGCGACACGGGCGGCATGGTTGCGTCGTTCATCATCTACGCCGCTATCCTGCACGCTTCATTGGGGCCCGCTGCGTACATCACTGCCGCCGAGGTCGGAACCGGGGCGCTTCGGGAGAAGACCATGGCTGTGTCGACTGCTGTCAATGTCATTGTCAGCTTCGTCGTTGTCTTCACAACGCCATACCTCCTCAAAGACCTCGGCGCGAAGCTCGCCTACCTGTGGATGGCCTTTTCCTTCGCCGGTTCCGTGTGGGTATGGTTCTCTATGCCTGAGCTCAAGGTATGTTTTGTTTGTTTTTTGGGCCCGTAAGAATCTTTTGCTTTGCGATGTACTGACAAACCGTTCCTTGGTAGGGCCGTAACCTAGAGGAGGTCGACCAGCTGTTTGAGGCCAATATCCCGGCGTGGAAATTTACCGACTACGAAACTACTGGTCTCACCCACGACGTTTCGGCCATGGAGCAGGGCATATCTCCCAGCAAGATCGCCGGGACGGTCGAGCTAGAGGAGATCGGCCCTCAGCAGCAGGAGACCCAGCCGAAGAATTGATCTTCTTTGGCCGGCCGCGCACGGGACAAACATAAACATGGGTTTTGGACCACAAGGCAAGAGAAATTTCTATCCAAGAACCACTCAAGAAACGGCTTCCAAAGTCTAGATATCATCGAGCTCTATTCTCGCAATAGGTCCCTCACTCGAGAGAGGCGAGACCAGCAATGTCATACGTCCTTGACAAACCCTACCTCGACCACTCTGTCCATTGCCAGACGTAGATTCGCCACCTTTGTCCTCGTGTTGTCTCTAATCCATAAGAACGCCCCCAATATAGCCTTGCGCCAAAGTGGTGATGTCTGTTTGATATGCATCTGCTCCTTGCCCACAATATACATCACCTTGGCCGCGTATGCCCGGTCCAGCCTGGCCAGCTCTGCCGCGATCTTTTCGTCCCGCAGCTCCGGTACCGCTTTGTCGCTACCTATTTGTTGCTCAGCACCTTGGCCCTCTACCTTTTGCTGTCCGCTCTCCCCATCGCTACAGCTCGCCACGGGTCCCGGGCCCGGCCTCCGCTCATCATGCTCGTGCGCAAGCCTGACGATGGACTCGCGCACCTGCGCGTAGATGAGGGCCGCCAGATCCGGTGTGACTACCTCGTCCATGAAGCCGTGCTTCACGACCAGCCGATAGCAGCCCGGGATATCGCGGAATCGCACGACAGCGTAGCGCTCCGCCTCGGCCACTGTGGGCGTCTCGACGGGGTGCAGGTGAAAGAAGACGATAACGTCGGGGACGGCGATGAACTTCCAGACAAACTGTGTAAACACCATGGGCGTCATGACGCCCGTCTTGTCGAAGAAGATGCCCAGGCCACGCAGCCTGGCCAGCGGGTCACCGCCCCATTTGGAGGTGAGGCGGAGCTTCGAGTCGTCGTTGTCGCCATCATCGTCGGACAAGTCTCTGGTGACGAGGCTGCTGGGCCGGAAGCGGTCCTCGGCTTCGGCGCGCCACTGGTTCTCCTTGCCGAAGCGCCAAAGGAGGAAGAGACAAGCTAGGATGCCCGAGATGGTCAACGTGAGCCAGGCGCCGTCGGGGACCTTTGTCAGCGCGGACGACAGGTAGAGACCGTCAATGCAGGCGAAGAAGAGCCAGGGCAGGAAGATGACAAGGGGCGAGAGGCGCCAAACAATAAGCGCAACCAGCGTGGTCATGCACGTGTCGAAGAAGGTGACAAACATGACGCAGACGCCGTACGCGTTACCGAGACGCGTCGTGTTGCTGTACACCGCTGTTACGAGGATCGTGCCCAGCATGAGCAGCCAGTTAAGGAAGGGCACGTAGAGCTGCCCGTGGAAGGTCTTTGAGGTGTGGACTACCTTGACCTGCGGGCAATAGGAGAGCTTCATGATCTGGCTGATGAGCTGTGCAAATGTCAGCGGGGTTTCCCCCTCCTAGTCTTCACGCGTGGATCGACAACATACCTGGAAGGTTGCCGTGATGATGGCTTGCGACGCAACAATAGCCGCCAGAATGGCCACAATCAAACTCGGGTAGAGCATCCCTGGTGGTGCCGCATTGTAGAAAGGGTTGTCGTACGCCTCTGGATGGACGCTGATATACGATGCCTGACCCAAATATGCCAGAAGGAGGCAAGGGAAAGTGTAGCACATCCAGCTGAGCTGGATAGCCCTCAGACTAAACGCACCCAGGTCGGCAAAGAGCGCCTCGACGCCGGTAAACGCCAGCAAGACGCCGCCGAGTTTCTTCCATGCCTCGGTCTTGTGCTGTATGAAGAACTGAAACGCCCAGTAGGGGTTGAAGGCCTTGAGCACAGTGTAATCGAACTTGACCAGGTTGTAGATGCCAAAACCGCCGTTGAAGCCGAGCCAGAGGATGACGATGGGCGCAAAGGCAGAAGCGAGCTTGCTCGTCCCTAACGGTTGAAGCAGGAAGAGGAGAATGAGGATGCCGCAGGACGTCCCGACGATGGTGGGCTGGGAGATGTCCGGTTTCACCACCTGGAGGCCCTGGACGGCGCCCAGTACAGACTGCGCGGGGGTGAGCACCCCATCGGCCATGACCATAGATACAGCGAGGACGCCGATCGCCTTGAGGAGCCCGTGGAAGAACTTGCTTTGTTCGATGGTCGAGCGGATGGTTCGGTTGACAGGCTGCAAATCTTCGGTGCGGTGGCGTTCGATGCGCACCAAACCCTGTTCTTTCGGATCGCGGTCCGTGATGTTTGCCTAGATGTAGCCCCGTCAGTCACACAAGCGGCGGCCCCGGAAATTCGATATGACATCAGACTCACAAAGCGCGTGAGCAAGGAATAGCAGCTGAATGTCCCTCCTTCGCCCTCATTGTCGGCCCTCAGGATGATAAAGACATATTTGACCGTCACCACGAGTGTGATCGACCAGAGAATGACGGAGAGGACTTGCACCACTTCATCATAGGTAGGATTCTGAGAGAAGGTCGAGGAGAAGACGTAAAGGGGACTGGTTGATGCAGATCAGCTTCGGTACGGCAGATGGCAAGACAGAGCGCCAACACATACCTCGTTCCGATATCCCCATAGATGACACCGACGGACTGATACGCGAGCCTGGGGTCGTGCGTGTTAGCCACGCCAAGCAATCTAGATATAAGCCGATATCATCGTTGCATACCAGAGCAAAGTCGTCCCACGAAAGACTTGCTTTGTCTTCTTCTCGTTGCCAAGCCATTCGTTCCCATCGTCGCCGTCACCGCCTACAGAGTTGGTGCGACCGCGTGGATCGTTGGACGGCCATCGCTGGAGTCGCCTGGTCGACGTGCGTGAGAGTGTGCGCGAGTGGACAACGCCGGGTAGTATTTCTGTCTCTGTCCTCCCCCGGGGTTGGTATGCCGTCGAATAAGACCGTGCGGGCTGTAAGTCTTCCGCGATCTTGATGGTGGTGGGCTGCTGTGGTGCGGCCATCGCCGGTATGCGCTGCGTGTGTCAGGGTTGTTGACAGGCTCGGTCCAGTGGCGCGCAGTCAGCCGCGACACGAGAGGTCACAGAAGCAGGGTCACAGTGGTCACAGGGAACCGGTTGAGAAGCGAACCGCTGGGGAATCGCAATTAATATCTCCAGAGAAAGGCAAAGAGAAAAAAAAAAAAGAAGCACGTTGGCGCAAGGAGGGCTCCCACTAGCTGGTCCATGACATCGTCTCCATCCGGGGGGGCGACAGCGAGTCGAGTACCCGTACAAGTAGCACCTATCTTAATCTGGGGCTCTGCACCCGCCCTTTAACATGGAAAGCCGACAAAGCATGGGTCTAGACCGCGGGAGACCTTGGAATGCAAGCTAGGCAGACTAACTGCGAGGGTGGTCACTCCTGGTCACCGAGCGCGTGGGATGAGAGACACAGCCCTGTATGTAGGTAGGTAGGTACTTGGGGAGGTTGAACTCTAATCCATCACTCGCTACTGCTAGACCTGCGAGATAAGCGCAGCGGAATGAATGCATGATTCAGAGGAATCACGGATCCAGATCCGACATCCTGGGCTTAGAGGTTTACAGAGCATATGGCACATCACCAGGTGCATGCCACTGGGTATGCGAGCATTTCAGGCGCCTCAGAAGACACCATTGGACCAGCAGGATGATGGTGGACCGCTCGCTATACGAAGGCAACAATTAGGTACCTAGTGCCGGAGAAAAGGTGTACGCGGTGAACATGTATACGAAGTAAATATAGCTAGCTTGGTTGGCAGTTGGCATGTGGAAGCCGGCTGGGGGCCAATCGAGACACTGGAGAACTGGAGAACTACGAAGCTTGTATCATCAATGTCTACTTGTAGACCGGCTAGACTGCTAGAGGAAAGCTTGCCCTGACCCATTAGGGTACATGTACCGGGACCCATGACGAATAAAGACGAATAGGGTAAAAGACGGGTTCGATTGTCCCACAATCCACAATGGCGAGATGCGCCAGGTTTTCGAGGCAGCCATCCCGGTGACGCCCTCCGGACATCTTGCCATCCCTCGGATCAGCAAGGTTGCTAGAGGGACTCGATGAACGGATGCCGATCACCAGCTTTCTGACATGGTCTCGGGCTGGACGCCCTGGGTCCAAGATAAGAAAAGAGTAAGAAAATGCGGCTGGCTGGATACATGTAGGGCGCCCTGGGCTTATCTAGCGCCTATCATTGTTGCGTGTCCATGTCATTGTTATTGCAAAACACTGCCACAAAATCGCGCAGGGGCCGGCTGAGCTTGTACGCTTGTGGAAGGTATTTGATGGGTACCTATTTCACAACCAACCGTCCTTGTCACCTCAGACATGCATTAGTAGGGCTTGGGGGCCGTTGGTCACTGCATGGCAAAATGTCTGGAGTATGGATTGCCTCTTTGACTCAATCGTCGATTGGCTTGTCATTATCGAGCTGTGATGTTGTCCAGAGACTTTTTTGGGTAGTCATACACACATACACACAAATACACAGAGAGAGAAGGGGGAGAGAGGGTCAAGCTGAGCTGAACCGTTACAAAGCCAACTGACAGATCGAATAGAGAACTATTGCTAGTGGGATGAATTGCTAGTACTACTTACCTTGAGTGAGAAAAGTCCCTGGACCGATAACCCTTCCACGCAAGATTTCTTTCCTAGCTCATCTACGACTCCCTGCCAGAGGCGCCAGGACGCGGTCTACCCAGGATAACGAAAGTATCATCATTATCCGAGCTTACGGCGCCCACGTCCTCAGGCATGGGAATAGCTCCCCAATCAAACATGCCGGACGGGCTGACCATGCCTTCATGGCCATTCATCATCTCGCGCCAGGGCAGGCCAGAGTCCCTTTGAGCTGAGGCAATGGAGGCGTCCTCCACATACTCAAGGAGCATCGATCCGATCTCGGCCTGGAAGCTCTGCATCTCGTCTGGCATAAGCCCCGGCGCCCCGATATCTCCAGTACCCGCTTCATTGACGGCGGTCGGCCTCGACTCGACTGTGGCAGCAGGGGAAGCTACCGCACCGGGAAGTGTCTGCTGGAACGACTGGATAGCAGCGGCACTAGCCATGTTGACGGCTTGCGTGATTTCCTGCCAGATGGCAGTCCCGAGTCGGTCGGACAGAGTACCGAGGATAGGCTGCAATCTTTCTGCGAGGAGGCGTGTTGTTTCACGCTCGTAATGGCGTTCAAGCTGGCTGATCACGCTGATAAAAGTCACGTTGCAGTCATAGTCTACAGCTTGTAGTCAGTGCACAGGGTACTTGGGGAGATTCGCGGCGTGTCGATCAGACTCACATGGAGATGGCATGGCAATAGTCGAATCGCAGGGGAACAAGATGCGGTATATCTGAGCCCACGAGCTCGTGCATCGCCGCTTAATCTCGTCCCGCTTCTCACGGCCAAATCCCTCAGAAGGGTCGGTCTCCTGCTGCCAGAGCCGTAGCTCGCAGGACACGACTTGCTGATGGTGCTGGTCCAAGGCACGGGCATTGGCGCAGACCTCTCCGCACCTCTGGCATCGATGCTGATAGTGCGACCGGTAGAGATGCTCCCTGTAGTTTGATTTGAATCAGCGGGGTTTCTTGTCCCAGTCCTCCGGGACGAAAGTCTCCTCACTTTAGTCTAGACACGTCTCTGAATCCAGGTCCGCGACAGGCCTGCTTGATGCCCGGTCCCATGGAATCTCGTTGATAATAGGGGCAAGCAAGCAGGCGGTGATTGTCCATCGGATCGCTCGGTCGTCGACTTTTCTTTGGGTGGTGTTCTTTGTCCTCATCGTCACTATCATCGCCCTTGATAGTGCGCTTTTTGGAAAGCTTAGACGCGTGAGATAGATCTATGTGGTTATTGGCTATCTCGCTGCCGACGGGTGTTGAACCGCTCAGACTGACGCCACAGCCACTTACTCCCACGCCGGTGGTTGTATGAGGGCCCCTTCCTTGAAAGAGGGTCGTTAACTCATTGCAGAGCATTCTCCATGCTCTGCGTTTGAGCTTTTGGTTCTTGTTGTCCAGGATCGACTTGATGGTCGCGCGATAGTCGGCGACGAAGGGAACTAAAGCATGTTTCTTGTCCACCAGCGGAGAATACAGCCCAGGGCTGTCTGGGCGGGACTCTCCGACACTGCATGCCCAATTCAGAACCTCCTCAGGCTTGCATTCGTCGTCTTGTGATTCCGTGTCGTCTGTGACAGGATCGTACTCGGAAGGCGCTCGCGGTATTTCATCGCGATAATAGCCGGAGAAACGCAGCGTCGCATTGTATGCTCGAGCAAACACCTCGGTGCTCGAAAGGGAGTAATCCGGCTTCAGGTCGATGCCAACACGACGCAAGAATCCCAGAAGGATATAAATCCGATCTCTTGGGTCGGAACATCTCAAGCTCTGGGAAAAGCCAAGAATCTTCTTGATCTCGAGACTAAGCTCTTTGGCAAGGCTGCGGTTGGTCTCGATGCGTCCCATAAACGAGCCAGAGTCGGCAGCAAGTAGGAGGTCTGTGAACTTCTTGTTGCTCGTCAGGTTGTGGAACATGGAAGCGCGCATGATATCGCTGTCGAAAGCTCCATCACGGGCCTTGTTGATGGCGGTCATCTGGAGTATCTCTCCCAGCGAGCCCCACTCGAGAACGGTGTTTCGCTGGAAGGCGACAATGCGGCTTGAGAACAAGAGTTCCTGAAAGACCCACAGTCTTGTAAATAAGGGGTTGTTGGAAAAGTCGAGGCCTTTCCAACTAAAGACCTCCTTGCGCTGGAAGGACTTGCCACCACTACCACTGCAGACCGCTGTCGCTGTCGCTGGTGCTGCTGCGGCTGCGGCTGCACGGAGCTGAGGGCGCTTCCACTTCAGCAGGGGCGGCACATCAGGAGCCTCTCCAGGACCCAGCCAGATGACGGTGTACTGCGCCCGCCGGTAGATGTCGGATATCAGAGAGATCTGCAGCGATCTCTCGCGCAGGTCGGACTGGTTGATGCAGATGGAGTCGACCCAGAGGTAGTGCTCCTCTGCCAGTCGGTTCTCTCGAAGGCTCCGCAGAGCGAGGTCAAGATTCCAAGTGATGGGTATGTAAACCCCTTCACAGTTGATGTGCTGCTGCTGCTGCTGCTGATGCTGCTGCTGTTGCGGCGGCGTCGGCGGCGGTGGCTTCGACTTGGACACTTTGATCTTCTGCGCACCCCAGACGTATGAAAGGGCAATGTAGGGGAGAATCTCATCGCCTTCGCCCTGGTCGAGGACTTCCACATGGAGACGGCAGTCCAGGGGGTCGGTGAAGGAGCGGCCTGGAGACAGCCGGAGTAATCTGATTTGACGAGCGTCCGACAAGGGCTCGTAGATGGAAGTTCTATCCATGAGACGTTGGCCCTTTCCAGCTCTTGTGCTTCTAAGGCGGACTACTTACGAATATTGGTATTGGTACGTACCGCGATGTGTGTTCGTTTGTTTGAGGCACTTACACAGTTTCTTTCCTCAATTTCTTTTTTGGATGAAGACTTCGGCTGAAGTGCAGAAGTGCGGGCTTTCTGTTAGCTTGTAACGTGTGATCTGGAGGGAGAGAGAGCGTTCTAGGTCATACACTGGTGTGATAGCTGGCCGGTAAACGTGTTGCTGGGTCGATGCCGCACTTGGGTAGATCTTGCACTGTGTGGAAAGGAAGATGTGGCGACACCGGCTGCAATACCTGAAGCCAGGATGATGGAGGGAGGAGATATCTGGCTCGGCTGGCAAGGACGACGTCAATTGAAATAGTCTTCCAACTGGGGAGCAACAAGACCGCCCTCGCAATTGCGAATGATGAAGACGCGCAGACATCTCGCATTTGCGCGTTTGCCGATGCCCTCCGAGCGCGCGATCACTACCAGACCAAGCCGACCATCGGTCGCATGCAGCTAAGGCAGACTCTAAGGCGGCGAGCCTTATGCCAGCCCACCGACCGAGAACACGATCAAAACAGGAAGAACACTCGCTTCGTGCCGTGCCTCGACACCCTAGTGGCTCCCGCTAGCCGGGTGGCTTGTCTCGTGCATTGTCTCGGGCATCATATGGTGGCCTGCCTGGCCGATACTCGGTACGCAGCTGCGCAACCGCCTGCCCTCGAGCAACGCTGCTGACGTATTGACCACAAGCAGTATAAGCCGGGCCTCCGACTGTAGAGTGGGCCAGCGCGTCATGACAAGGGAAGTGTAGGCGTTGGCAATATTGATGAGATGCCACATGTACTCTGCTGCTGATGCTTGAATCCGATCCAACGGGCGACCTAATTAGTACATGTACGTGTAGTTCGGATTCTCGAAGTTGGACCAGCCAAGCACTAAGGCATGCGGGCCTACCCCACTCTCTTTGATGCTCAGTCTGTCTCATTTTTCCTGAGCAGCCCTTCTCGACTGTCAATCTCAAGGCGCTGACAGCCTGCAGACGAGGTACCGGCCCTCTTTGCAGCAGATCCCTCAGCCAAGATGGCTGGACCAATCATCTCCGTGGTGGGCGGCCTGAACATGGACCTGTTCATGGAGACGGATCGCATGCCCGGTATCGGCGAGTCTGTGGACAGCAGATCCTTATCGATGTTCCCAGGCGGAAAGGGTGCGAATACTGCCATTGCGGCCCATCGAGCGAGCCACTCGAAACCACGAGGCGACACAAAGGGCGGCAGCGATGAAGGCAGCATTCGTGTGTTTATGAACGGCGCCGTGGGATCAGACAGCTTTGGTGGGCTGCTGAAAGCCAAGCTCAAGGGTGAAGGTATCGATATCTCTGGCGTGAGCACCATCGATAACGAGAGGAGCGGGACATGTGTTGTTATTGTCGAGACGGAGCTTGGTGACAGCCGAAACATAGGATACGAGGGAGCTAATTTGAAGTGGGCGCTGCCTGATCCGAACTCGGTGGGATGCCTCGCAGGAGGGGCGAGGCCCGATCTCGTCGTGGCTCACCTCGGCGTGCGACGCGAAGAAGTAGGACGAGTGTTGGCCCTTGCAAGACAGAACGGCGTCGACACTCTTTTGAACCCCGCCCCGGCCACGTCTTTGGACCGCTCGACGTATCAGAACGTCACTCACCTTGTCTTGAACGAGACCGAAGCCGCTCTGTTATCTGGACGTGATCGGGACAGACTGCACAGCCCTACTGGCTGGCAGGAGGTAGCACAAGACTTTATTCGGTCAGGCGTCACAAACGTGGTTCTCACGCTGGGCGCAAGGGGGGCTTACTACTCTACAATTGGTGGAGAAAGAGGCCTGGTGAAGGCCGAGGAAAGCATCAGTGTTGTGGACACGACGGGGGCAGGGTAAGTTTTGTTTTGCACAACCTCAACATCGTCACATCGCAGCCCGGTCCTCGCAGTTCTGACGATTATCTGAAAAATAGAGACACATTCGTGGGCAACTATGCTGCGGAGTGCACAAGACAAAGGCAGCTGGGCGAGTGCGATATCAGCAAAGCCATCGCCCGGGCGTGTAAGGCGGCAGCTCGGACCATTGGGCGGCTCGGTGCTCAGGAGGCTATCCCGTGGGCTGATGAAATAGACAGATAGAAAATGCGGCAGATGGCGACTGTGTCAGTGAAAATCGTAGCGCGTGTTGGGAAGCGAATGACATTGTGCCACGGTGGCTGGCTGCCCGGTTCGGCTTGCAACTCTCGTTTCTCTATATGGTCTAGAGTTTAGATCAGCAACACGCCACGAAACAGGGATTGGAAGCCACGGCGGTTATCGGTCGATGTTTGCAGGCGTGGCCTCCAGGATACTTTGCCTTTCACAGAGCGTGGAAGTACCAAGCTGGATCATGTCATGGTCGCCGTGCCAATTCAGCTCGAGCAGCACTATGCAGACTGAGATACACTCCCCCTACCCCCACACCTCCATCGTGGCCCGCCATTTCTAAAGAAGACTTGCGTAAGATACTTCACGATGCCGGGAATGTTTGCCAATTCACAAGCCTCGGTTGCAGTGCGGCCATCCCTGCTTAGGCCTGTGATTGTTTCGCCCCTTCATCCCCATCCTTCCGTGATTTGTCTGTCACTCGCTAGACGAGGAAACTAGCGATGGTGACAACAACCGTAACAAGAACGAAAAACCAAATCTGCTTAGAGGTCCCGACTGCTTCCTCTCCGTAATTGAAGAAGTTAGTTCCAAAAAAGCTCTGTAAAGGTTAGACCCAGACCTTGAACAGCTGTTGAAAGGCATGGCCAGCCCAGCGTTTTACGACTCACAGAAATAAAAGATCCTGGCAGAAATAGTAAAGTCACAGTAGAGACCAATTGCGTTAGTTCCCTGCCGTCATTCCGACTCTCGTCCAGTATCCTCTTGAGCGTAGTATTATCATCTGCTCCAGATGAATTAAAAGCCTTGGTGGCTTGTCAGCAGTCCCATATCTCCCTTACAAGTAATAGTATCCGGGTTTCTGAAAACTCACCAGCTTGATCTCTTTCTGTAGTCGGCTCTCGAAGGCGGATGCGCGTAACTGCAAGTTTTCCATGAAGCTTTGGTAAAGTTGGGTAGACAGCTTCCGTCAGGATAGCTTGTGCTACAATTTTTCTCGTGCTACTTCCTAATGCTATTCAGAGTTTTCGATGAAGCCTCCAGAATTCCGGTTTCGTGATCGAGATGTCTAGAAAGCTCATGCATGGTGAGATATCTTCTCGTCATGAGCTCTGGGGCTGAAGCCGGACGCCGTTCCTTAAATTTTTATCCCATCAGCAACAAGAGCTCCTCGTGCACCCGGGCCCGTGCTGAATGCGTCGATGGCAAAACGACATGGCAGGGCCCCAGCATCTCGAGGAGGTTGGTAACCACCTGGCACTGAGGAGTGAGAGACTTGATCTTGCTGTGCTAAGTACGACGTGATAGAGAGGTTGCACGGCTTCAAGAGCAAAATCGCCGTTTGCTAGAAATCATACATGATCGATGTCCGGATGTCATCGCCAACTCCACCGGAGACACACAGCTCCCTGTCAGCTATCCCAATGGAGCTGCCGTACCGAGCACGCAAGTGCCGTCAGGAACGCCGATGCCCATGCCGCGTACGGGTTCTTCTAGGCCGGTAGAACTGCGAGAGGAAGCGTGTGACCTCAGGGTATGATTGCCTTGATGAACTGTAGATGGACAATTCACTTACTTCATCCATGTTACTCCAGCTGCCACAAGGCCTCGAAGATTTGCAGCTAGACGCTATCAAACTCGAGAGGCAATCCCGACAAGTCCGACAGACACTCCAGGTCCGATAGAATGTTCCATTGTCCACTTCAAGCTGGCGCTTCCAAACTCGGAGATCATGCACACTCTCCACAGCGTCTCGCCGAATGCACCTCCGCACACATTCCTGCGAATACCTGACGTCGATGCCTGGCAACTCGGACTATACGAGCGACTGATGGTGGTACAGCGGGAATTCCCGACGTTTGGAGAGGGGCCTGAACACCTGCTCACCCTCTGCGAGATCCGGTACCACGAAATCGTGATGCTCCTCTTCCAACTCCGAGGATTCGAGCACCGAGCAACGACTCTCTAACGAGTTGCTACCAAAGTGCTGAGGATACGATCCGGCTGTGGAAGGAACTCTACAACTGTGATAGGATGTCATATTCTTGGACCAGTATTCACTCCATAACCTTGAGCGCCATCATCATACTGTACTGCACTTGGATGGTCCGAGGGCTCACGAACAGCACTGAGATCGATACTCTGGCAGGGACCATGTCGACAGCGTCCAATCTACTCAGTGCCGCTGGAGAGCACTGGGTAGACGCGCGACGCTGTCGGGACTCGCTTGACAACCTGACTGCCGCTACGGTCTGGTGGCTGATCAACCTGCGCTCAAGTCTGACACTCTCGCGAGCCAGAATTGCCACTGATGGCGGACCCCACTCGGACTCGTTTTCACATGCGCCCACCGCCGTCGAGAACACCGTTACCGACCACCACTACCCACAACAACAACAACTCTTTGCTGGCAGTGCCGAGAGGCTAGATGGGCGGCCATTCACTTCGACTCTGCCGTGGGTTGATACGTACATTAACGGAGAGGACTTGGCAACGCTCTTCCGGGCGCCGAACCCGCTTACGGCGGACCCCTCGCTCACAATGGAAGGCATGTTTAGTGACTACCAGCCACTGTTTGATTTAAGGGAACGAGTTCCGCATGTAATTCCCGCAGGCACGAGGCTAGATCATGTGTAAAAAGGCTCCACAGATAAAGCACCGAATAAAGAAATTACCAGTCTGGATCGCTCCATCTCAGGCATATCTCCTGATGAACATCTGCTCCCTATTTTGATCTCCGCTCTCGCGGGGACATCTTGTCCGTGGCAGACTGGGCCATCGGGATTGCATGGTCCGCACATGGGATAAACCGGGGAAGCCGAGGCCAGTCCGGGATTACGGTCATCCCCTCGATAGCACCACTCTAGGGAACAACCTGGATCATTCTGACAGGTTGTAGTAGTGAATTAGGCGATGTATAGTCGTGTGAAAGGGCGCTGTGAAGATTGACAGACAGAGTTCCACGGCTCCAGACAGGGGATCTTGGTTTGATCACGACTTCACAACCCCTAAAGATTTGACCATTTCTCTGCTGGAGTGAAAGATACGCCGAGGTCCTTTGTGGGCTAGCGAAGAAGTCTCTTGTGGCGCTGGAAGAGAACGCTAGGTATGTCGAAATCGTCACCCCAGTGATTCCTAGAAATTAACACGAAGCGCAGCACGAGCATCACTGTAGACGTGTTGCGCGACGTGGCTGCAAAGAACCACATCGCAATTCCCGAGCATGATATAGATGGCTACCTGGCGGTTCTACAATCTGCAGAGCTGACTGCGGCGACAGTCGACGCCCTTCCCGACTACGTCGACGAGCGTCTCCTCCCGACGCCAACCTGCGGTGGCACTCGCGAGGCCTTTCACCCTCAAGACAACGACATGAACGCGTGGAGCCACAAGACGAACCTGGTGGCGGTTAATCCATCCTCGCATCGGCTCAAAGGCCGAAAGATCCTGATCAAGGACAACATGTCCCTTGGGGGTGTTCCTTTCACATGCGGCACATTCCCCGAGTTGAACTCGGCGAGCTGCAACAACAGGCACCCGATTTCCTCGATTGACGCGACAGTCGTACAGCGGTTGCTCGATCAAGGAGTCACGATCGCGGGAACAGCGACATGCGAGAACTATTCACTGACACCCATGTCCTACACGTCTGTCAACGGACCCGTACACAACCCCTGGCTACGGAACTACAACGCGGGAGGCAGCAGCAGTGGCGCGGCTTGCCTCTTGGGCCTGCGGCTGGCGAGGCAAGCGGGTGCTTCAGACCTTGAGCATGCTGGTGAGGACATCGAGATGGCTCTTGGCGGTGACCAAGCTGGCTCAATCCGGTGCCCGGCAGCGTACTGTGGCGTGTTTGGCATGAAGCCCACACCGGCATCGCCGGCCTGCACCCTATGATCGACCACGCAGGCCCCATGGCCCTGAGTCTCGACGACATTGCGCTACTGTTGCAGTCAATTTCGGGCTACGACGGAATGGACGGGCGTATGACCCCGGAGGCACCACTACGACGGAACGTGCAGCAATACTTTGACGAGCTACAGATCTTCACGGCGTCATACCAAGCAGGCCATGACGGCCAGGATTGGAAACCTAATCAGCGAATCTCTGACAGCGCCCTACACATCCCCCTAGTTTGCAGCCGTGGTACGCGAGGCGGCGTTTGCGCACTTCTCGGTCGCCGGCGCGGAGGTGTCAGAGCTATCAGTGCCGATGCACCTCATCGGCCCCCAGATCTGGACGGCGTCTTGCCGGAACAATCTCGGTCTGCTCGGAGCGGGTGGCCGCGTTCCAGACATCCTCACATACGGCCTACCGCAGTAGGCACCGCACTGGCCGCCACACCAAGACATGTTTGACATTCTCACACGTTTCAACCCAGCCGTCATGCACGTCATCTTTGACGAGACGATGCTTAGCCAGCGCTTCGGCCCGGAGGTGCAGGCCAAAGTGCATAGGCACGTCTTGCAGCTGCGCAAGGCCTACGATGAAGTCTTTGCAGATTACGACGTGCTGGTCACGCCGACGGCGCCAACCGTTGCGCCGCCGCACCCAGACATGAGTCCTGCGACCGAGGGCGGCAGCACGGTGCTCGACAAGGCCAAGTTGGCGCTGGGTGCCATGAACAACACCTGCCAGTTCAACGCGACGGGCCACCCGGCGCTGAGCGTGCCGTGTGGCTGGGCCACCGCCAGCGACGGCCAGAGCAAGTTGCCAGTCGGAATGCAGCTCGTCGGCAGGCGTTGGGATGACTTGGGCGTGTTGCAGGCCGCCAGGGTCTTTGAGATGGGAGGAGGCGGGCTAGGGACTTGGCCGGGCGCACTCACCGGCGCGGGCGCGGGCGCGGGCGCGGGGGGAAAGGTCCGTTGCCACAATTTGGGGAAACTGTAGAGAGGTTAGAGACGAGATAGTTGATCCAGCATTTGATTAATCGATAGAACTTGCAGCACACTTTCTCTTTCGTTGTCGCAAGAGTCCGGGAGCTGAAAGATGAAGGGGAGAGGTGCGGGAGACGGACTCCGCGTGCCCGTCGTCACTGGCAGCCCAGCGGGTACCTCTTCGGGCGGAGTCCGTCCTTCGGAAACCTCCCACCCGGCGAGACTCTTCCATCAGCACCTACCTAGCTAGGAGGTGGATTAGAGAGAGCACAGCACGATTCAGGAGCCAATGATCGTCGACTTATTAAGATTCTCCATTCACAAAGGGACCCCCTCCCTCGCGACGTAGTACATCATCTCACGCCTTCGGTCCCCTCTTGTGTCGTGTGGTACCGGTCGTGAATTGGGTGTCTGGTCGTCCTTATCCGGTACTCGAGCCACTGTGTCTGGCAGGCGGCCATTTGCACGTTTCCAACCTTGAAGGAAGTCAAACATGTCAACGTCGAATTCCAGCGACGGCTCCAGCGCCAAAGCCGCTGCCGTGTCCGATTATGATCTCAATATTCCCATTTCCAGCGAGCAAGGAGGGCTGAGATCCAATCTGCCTGGCTATGGAGACACACATTTCAGTTTGTTCCTCCGGAAGGTTTTCATCAAGGCCCTGGGGTACACGGACGAGTCCCTCAGCAAGCCGATTATTGGCATCATCAACACATTTTCTTCGTTCAATCCCTGCCATGCTCAAGTGCCCCGGCTCCTCGAAGCCGCCAAGCGTGGCATTCTGCTGGCCGGCGGCCTGCCCATGGAGTTCCCGACCATCAGCGTCCACGAGAGTTTCTCCAATCCGACCAGCATGTACCTGCGAAATCTCATGAGCATGGACACTGAGGAGATGGTGAAATCGCAGCCCGTGGACGCCGTGGTCATGATCGGCGGTTGCGACAAGACTGTCCCAGCGCAGCTCATGGGAGGGATCTCTGCAAACAAGCCCTTCTTGCCCTTGATCACTGGCCCAATGATGCCTGGTTCGGTGAAGGGCGTCCGCGTCGGAGCGTGCACGGATTGCAGGAACAGCTGGGCCAAGTATCGCGCTGGCGCAATTGACATCGAGGACATCATGGACGTCAACGAGGAGCTTGCGCCCACGGCAGGGACCTGCGGTGTGATGGGCACCGCCAGTACTATGGCGTGCATCACGGCTGGCCTGGGCCTGATAGACCTCAAATCCGGAGCCACGAGTCCCGCAGTCTCGTCGACGAGACTGCGCGTGGCCGAAAACACTGGGAAAACCGCAGTGGCCATCCTCCGAGACAAAGAAGGCTTCAGGCCACAGAAACTCCTTGCTTACGAGAATTTTATCAACGCGATTATCGTCCTGCAGGCCATCGGCGGAAGTACCAACGCCATCGTGCACCTCATGGCCATCATCAACCGACACCCCGATGTCCGAGGTCGCATCACACTCAAGACCTTTGACGAGATAGGGAGGAAGACGCCGTTACTTGTCGACCTCAAGCCCAGCGGCGACAATTACATGACCGATTTCCACAACGCTGGGGGCATGCTGGCTCTGATGCACACCCTGCGACCGCTGCTCCACCTGAATGCGCGGACCTTCACCGGCCAGACGCTGGATGAGATGCTCGACTCAACGCCCTTTCAGACCTTTGACTACTCGAAGCGCATCGTCCGCTCACTAGATGATCCCCTCCACCCGAGCTCCAGCTTGGCCGTCCTGTACGGCAACCTTGCACCGGACGGAGCGGTGATGAAGGCGAGCGCCTCGAAGGACAGGCGATTGCTCAAGCACCGAGGCCGGGCCTGTGTGTTCAAGAATAGTAGAGACCTGAGTGCGCGCATCGACTCGGATGACCTTGACGTAACGGCAGACTCTATCTTGGTGCTGCAAGGCATTGGCCCTGTTGGCAACCCGGGTATGCCCGAAGCGGGTCTCATCCCAATCCCTCGGAAGCTCGGCAGGTCCGGTGTCACCGACATGCTGCGCATCAGCGATGGCCGGATGAGCGGTACGGCTGGAGGAACGATTGTCCTGCATGTCTCGCCCGAGTCTGCGGACCCGGAGTCCGTCCTAGGTATTGTGCAGGACGGAGACTACATCAGTTGCGATGTCGAGGCAAGGATGCTGCACTTGGAGATAGAGCAAGAGGAGATCAAGATGAGGATAGCTGAGAGGGAGGAAATGAAGGCCTCAAGACGAAAGGTTATACGTGGAGGAAAGCTCGCGGCGGACGTAGAGCGGGATCCATGGCATACAAGAAGAAATGAGCGTGGCTATAGGGGTTTGTATGAGAGGCATGTTAATCAGGCACATTTGGGCTGCGACTTTGACTTCTTAACGGCTGAAGGGCCGCGGTTAGCGGAGGAAGAAGGGTCAGTGTAGTCAGACTGGCTGTGTTTGATACTTCTAACACAATATTGTCATCCATTAGAGTTGATGTGAAATGCGAATGCCTTCATAGCCCACCCTTAGGTCCCTTCCATGCTCAGGGCTAGTTGAAACCCCAATTCGCATGCTCAATCACAATCATGGCATTATCATCACTACTCCAACTATGAATACGACTCAGAAATTCCATTCAACAACGGTTTTGATAGGTCGGCCAATCCAGACACTCACATTCTCCTCTCCCGTGGTGTGCACCCCGGGTTGAGCTCCTTCTCAGCCTCACTAGCCTTGACCACAATTACATCACGCTCGTCGGTCGTGTACACACCAGCAGCTACAAAAGAGTCGGCGGTAGAGGTAACCGCCTTGACAAAGTCAGCATGTGTGACAAATGGTGCTTGGTCCCAGAGCACGTCAAGGAATGTAGGTCCATCCGAGCCCGGAGACTCAATGCCAGTCACGGGCACGTCGTACTCGGGCAATCGGTCATTACGCTTGCGGTTCGCGACGCCGGTGTCTATGGAGCCAAAGACGACGGCGGGTTCGACGCGGCGAAAATAAGACGAAACTGGCTGCAGATCGCTCACATAGTACGGCCGCACAGCGACGTCGCTGCCGGCCGCGGTGAAGAGCGGGTCCCCTCCCACGGTGCTGCCGGTCCGCTTGATCGCCCCCTGCGCGTAGTCGCCGTCCCGCTTAAGGTACCGGTAGAGAGACAGGTCCCAGAAGCCGTCGGCGCCGGTCGGCTGGCCGACAGTTTGCAGAACCACAGGCCCCCACATAATGACCTGGGTGTCTGGTCGGTCTCTGGCGCGCTCAACGCGAATACTGAGCGGCATCTTGACTTCGATCACGTCACCCGTCTTCCAGAGCCGGCTCAGCGTCAGGTACGTGCCGGGTTGCGGCTCTTGTTGGCCCTGAGTCTCTCCGTTGACAGCCACCCGGAAACCCTTGCGGACCCAGGCAGGGACGCGGAGCTTGACATCTAGAGGGCCGTCGCCAGTGATTGTGAACTTGGAGGAGCCCTCGCGCGGGAACGTTGTCTCCTGCTTAACTGTGAAGCCCTTTTCCTCCCAGTCCAAGGTGGCCGGGACATAGAGGTTGATCCACAACGTGGACCCATCAGCTGAGCGCAGGTACACAGTCTCCTGGTACTTGGTGTGGCTCTCCATCCCCGTCCCACCGCAGCAGGTGCCAATGTTATCATAATCACGGGCGGCGCCGGGGCCGAGGGGCTGGAAGTAGGTGACTTGTGGGCCATCGACGCTGTTTGTGTCGGCGCGCGAGCCGGTGATCATATTGAACAGACCGCGCTCGTAGCTGTCCATGTAAGTCGCGTTGTGCTCGTGCATAAATAGATTCCGGGCTAGCTTCAGCATATTGTAGGTGGTGCACGTCTCCGCCCCGCCGCTCTTGTTGAGGGCGTAAGCAATGTCGTCCCGGTTCTGAAACAGCTCGTTGTTATCCTCGTGCCCTGGGTAGTTGCCTCCCGTGCCTCCGGTGGCGAACTCGCGGTGTGGGAAGACCCAGTGGTAGAAGTTTCGCGCGGCGTCGAGGTAATCCCGCTCTCCACTCTGTTCGTAGACCCGCATGTATCCAAGGAATTGAGGAACGTGTGTGTTTGCGTGAAGACGCTCGCGGCGGCGGCGGCCTGGAATGTTTTGGGGAAGCACGACCAGGATATCTTTATCTTCGACAGCAGCACCGAAGAGAGACTCCCGGTTGTCAAAGCACTTGGCCGTCTCGAGATGCTTCGCGTCCCCGGTCAGCTCATAGATTTCCGGAAAGACTTCGTTGGCACCACCAAACTCGCCAGCAATGTAAACGTCCCACATGTAGTTCAGGTCATCGCGGGTAATGTTCCCTCTGTAGTTGGGGTGGTTCTTGTCTCCAACAGTCAGTGCGAGATGTGCCCAGTCGGCCATCTTGGTGACGACCTCGAGCGCTTGCGTGTTGTTGGTATTGTAGTAGGCATCCAGCAGACCTCTCAGGATCTTGTGCTGCGTGTACCAGGGTGCCCACGTGTTCTTGTTGAGGTCGCTCCCGTACACGGCGAATCGAGGTGGTCCCAGCCTAAGTACGGTATCCTCCGGGAGCGCCCCTAGGTAGCCGGGGTACGTGGGGATCCAGGACGCGGCGCCGGAGCCTTGGCCTTTGCCCTCGAATCGAGCAGTGATTGCATCTTGGCATGTGGCCAGTTCATTGACCATCCAGTCGAGCTTGGTCTTGAAAATCTCTTCCCCCTGGTCAGCGTACGCTTGCGAAAGGGCCGTCATAAAGTGGCCCGTCCAATGTCCGCTTAACAGGCCTCCGTCTTCCCACCCACCCGGCACTGCGACTCCTTCCGGATTTGGCCGGCCAGCCTGGTTGTTGAAAAGCACCAAGAATCTCCGTTGGTCGTACTGACGGAGGTATGCCTTCATCCTATCGCGCTTCTCCTGCATCAGGCCGCCGCCGAGCCGGACCTGGTCGAGACGAAAGGGCCGCACCGGTGCCGTGGCGCCCGGCCCAACATCGGGAGGGACCTCGGACGACGCTTCCGCCAGCGAAGCAAACATGGCTTCACTGCCGACAACTGTGGCGATTCCAAAGAAAGCGCTCCGAAGGAGCCATCGGATGTTAAGGCGAGCCATTGCTTGAAATTCCTGCAAGTTGTCCGGATGCAGGAACGATGTAACACTGCCATGCCTCATATTGACGTGACGAAGGCGCTGCACTGCAATCCTCTTTATATATCAGAAACCCACGGGCCGGAAAGCGTTCGATAAGACTCCTTCTGCCGGCCGATTGGTGCGGATGATGTATTCAGGCTTGGCGAGATACCCGTGTTACTGGCGGGAGTGACCTTCCCCGCAAAGCCGACTGCATCCCCGCATGGCGAAGATCCAATGCCCTCGCCTGTCAATCAAGGACATCTTGATCTACCGGGTCATCCGATATATTCGGCACGTGGAGCTCGACTCTGTGCATACACTGGCGAGAAAGTCCCTCTTTGCTAATG
The DNA here is from genome assembly GCF_004353045.1 of Thyridium curvatum. NCBI lineage: Eukaryota > Fungi > Ascomycota > Sordariomycetes > Thyridiales > Thyridiaceae > Thyridium > Thyridium curvatum. The sequence goes on along the minus strand of NW_022156855.1, from coordinate 25,661 downwards.
TCTGAGATGAGAAATACTAGACAGGGCGATCTAGAAACGACTGTTATTCTTTATCGTCGATCGTTGATTTGAGTGAGTAGATTGCAATTATCCGAATGTTTGTAGTTGTTAACATGGTCGTGGCGTACCTTTACAACATGATTATGATACTAGTCGTCTATACTAAACTCGTGATCAATCAGATGAGTATCTATTTTCAAGCGCGGAGTCCTCCGACCCAGTCAGAGCCAGCCACCTGAAAACTTCAGACGCTTCCATGATTGCGATGCTCAACTCCAGCCGAATGAGAAGATGCAAACCCGCAATGGACGGGGGAGAACGGCCCATTGGGCGTGGCGATCACAACCATGACACCTTCCTAAAACTGCCTGATCAAGTGTAGAGGATGTACATTAACCTTATCCTCAGCGTCTCTGCCAGCGCGGACAATCCTCATATAGCGTGGCGGCGCAGCGTGGTCGGCATGGTAGCCGGCCCCACAGTCAACGCGACCATCCCCTCATTCTGTGGTTGTGAGAGCGCTACGGCTTTGTACCCGAGATAACATGAAGTTGCCCGTTATGCGGGTTTTGATTGTTCCGTTCATGTCTCGATACTTTCCCAGAAGGTGCTGTCGAATAATATCTTTCAGAGATGGCTACAACCCGGCAGAGACCAGCATTGAGTGATGAAGACATGGGTAGAGAGATTGTCCGGCCCCTTATGTGCAAAGATTACGATGTTGAAAGACCTTGGGGATGGAGAAGGCGAGAGGGTTTAATTACCGCATCTTCACAGGCCTGAGCAAGACATTATCTAAATGATATTAAACCCGGATCGCCTGGCTGGGAAGCCTCCAGTATTTACACAGTTTAGTCAGCTCACGGAAAGTCGTATACTCTGGGGTATCGAAGACTCAAAGGTGTGCAAACTAAACACTTTAGAATACTGCTAAAAATCCCTCAAGTTTTTTTTTTTTTTTTCCCTTTTTTTTTCCTTTTCTTTTTCAAATTCAACTGATAGCAAGGTCCGCCATATCCAAGGCTGTCGCTGGGAATAGTCGTAAGTGCCCGTGTTTCAAAATCCAGTTGGCACGGCCAGGGACACAGCATTTGGGACAAGAAAAGGCATAGGCAGCGGCAGGACACAGTAATTACATTTGACCTCATCATACTCAAGAGACGTACTGACATCGTCAAGTGATTTTGCTATAGATACAAGATTTCGGCTATTGGTTCAGACTCAGAGCTATAAGTGTCGGTTGAAGAAAGCTGTCACAGCCTATACCGTTTCTGGCGTATCCGAGCTGTCGCGCGCGTGTCCGCTAAGCTACGCGCCTCCCATCTGAGCCGAGAGCCGTTGCGATTTTGTCAACACTGCACTGTCATTGATGAAAGGTACGCAGTCTTTCACCCGCATGGTCTTGAAATCCGCTTTGAGGCTGGAGTCCAGGTACATGATCACCCTTGAGCCAATCTCATTTGTCATCATCCCTGGGGCGGCTGGTATGCAGCTAGCATTCAGGCTCGCCCTCGTTGCCAAGGACCAAAACAAGACCGAGGTCAATCGTCATCCGTGTCTCCGAAGGCAGATCCACAGAAGGGAAAGATAATATGAAGACAGCACTGCGTGTTGTGCTTGGCGCACCTACAAGACTGAGGCCGCAGTTCCCTAGGCTGGGACCGAGCCTCCGATGCGAGCCACATTCACTCAAGTCTCCGCGGCGGCACTCATCTACGCAAGCACAGCGCCCTCTCAATGTCCCCGGTCTTGTCTACGGGCTGGGCGGGCTGGCTATGGGATTTCTTGCTACCGCAGTGACGTTGTCCATCAGTGGGAAAGCAGATAATCCTGCCGGAATGCCAGAAGCTGTCACGGGGCCGCCGCAATACGCAGACAAGTCGGCAATGCTGCTAGTAAGCAAGATTCCGGATTACGGTCCCCTACCCTGAGGAGTCGACCCGGGACCCAATAACAAAATAATTAGGCCGTTGAGGAGATTCGAGAAGCGCTCGGGCACGACGCGGTCAGCATGGACTCTGACGTTATCGAAAGCCACGGCTACTCGGAATGCTCGACCTCCAACACTGCCGCCCGCCCTTTCGCCGTCATCCTGCCCACTTCGACCGAAAGCGTGTCGAAGGTTGCACAAATCTGTAGCAAATACAAAGTACCTATGATCCCCTTTGGTGCAGGTTCGAGCGTCGAGGGCAACATCTGCGCACCATATTCCGGATTCAGCATCGACTTGTCTAGAATGGACACGGTGGTAGCTATCCACGAGGACGACATGGATGTTGTGGTGCAGGCTGGTGTCAACTGGGTCAACCTCAATGAGATGCTGCGACCTTTGGGGCTGTTCCTCCCGCTAGACCCGAGCCCGACTGCTCAGATTGGCGGCATGATTGCGACTAACTGTAGCGGGACGAATGCCATGAGGTATGGCACCATGAAGGACTGGGTTGTTAACCTCACGGTTGTGCTCGCAGACGGAAGAGTCATCAAGACACGCCGACGACCGCGCAAGACATCAGCGGGCTACAATCTGAACTCCTTGTTCACGGGCTCTGAAGGCACACTCGGCATCATCACCGAGGCTACGCTAAAGCTGGGGATCATACCAACGCACTTCGGCGTAGCCACGACGTCCTTCCCGACGGTCAAGGATGCATGCAAAGCTGCTACGTCCATGATGCGACGCGGGATCTCCCTTGCGGCACTGGAACTCATGGATGACGTTCAGATGCGAGTCATCAACCAGACCGGCGGAGCGGGAGGCCGGACCTGGCCCGAGAAGTCGACGCTTTTCATCAAGTTTTCTGGCGGTGCCGCCGGTATCGTACAGGACAGCATCGAGGCGGCCCGGCATGTGTCTACGGCAAACGGCGGTACCGACTTCACGGTGGCCAAGGATGAAAAGGCTATCGACGATTTATGGTCGGCCAGGAAACAGGCGCTGTGGGCTATGCTTGCCGTACGACCGGAAGGGACGCAAATATGGTCGACAGATGTTGCTGTCCCGCTGTCGCACCTGGCAGACATTGTCGACCAGTCCAAGAGCAACGCGTCGAAACTGGGTCTGTTTTCGAGCGTGCTCGGCCATGTGGGCGACGGCAACTTCCACCAGTCCGTCATGTACAACCCCAACAAGCCGGAACAGGTACGAGGCGTCAAGGACTGCGTCGACACCATGATCATGACGGCCTTGGACATGGAAGGCACCGTCTCGGGAGAGCACGGCATTGGGCTCGGGAAACGGCACTGTTTGGAAAAGGAACTTGGACCGGACACAATCGAAATCATGAGAACACTGAAACGGAGTCTCGATCCTGACTGGCTTCTGAATCCCGGGAAAGTGATTAGCTTCTGATGCGCCTCTACATCATTCCCGTATAGGTATAGAACGAGATCAATCAATATCGTCATTTGTAGCAGTGACGTTAGGACGCCCAAGCTCGGCCGGCCATCGTAAATGGCTTCCGAGTGATTGGTCGAACAAGATTTGCCCGTGAAAGCTTGTCTGGGCCGTTCACTAATGCGCACTTACCGAGGCACCGCCCCGCTGCCCCGGAGGCTCCAGTCGGGGGCTCCAGTCGATCCGGGCCAACCACTGGTGACCAAGCGTTGCACGTGTCCCCTATCGGCAAGCTAACGGCGCGCGATGTAATGCACTTTGTTGATGGAAGGTGACGAAATGGCAGATGCATCCGAAGCGAGGCGCCGCTCAGCTGTTCGACTTTGCGTGTAAGTGCCAGGGGAGCTGGCAGGGGGCCCAGCTCCCGTTTCGCACGTGTGTCCTGGGGCCGCCGATCATCAACGCGGACTTCTGGACTTGCTGCGAGATAAATACCGTGATGGGTGTCGATCGTGATACTCAAAGCCGGTTCTCTCGGCGTACAAGGTCCAGTGTTGCATCTCCTTGTGGCCAGTCCTCACCAATGCTGTTCAACCCTTTCTGGATCATCCCGTCGACATCGTAGCTCGTCCAAGATCAAGATGCACGTCTTGACGGCCATCAAGGCGCTCCCGGTGCTAGCTGCGGCGTATGTCTCGGCAGCCGCTAGCTTACCCCCCATTCCCGCCGACCTGACCACGCCCGTTCAGCAACGCATTGCCATCAAAGGTCTCAATGGTGGGTTTCATGTGTGCAGACAGCCTTCAAGTGGCTGTAGAGACCAAGCTGACACCGCTCTTGCATCATGAAGCCATCTCCATCGGCTGGAACACCTACAAGCAGTTGGAACAGCCCTGCGTCAAGTATGGCCTCTCCAGGGACGCTCTCACTCTGCAGTCCTGCTCGGACCAGTCCACTACTTACGCCAGCTCACGCACCTGGTCCAACGTGGTCGTTCTCGGCGGCCTCCGGCCTGCCACCACCTACTACTACCAGATCGTCTCGACAAACTCGACGGTAGAGCACTTCATGAGCCCGCGCGTACCGGGCGACACCACCCCCTTCTCCATGGACGTCGTCATTGACCTGGGCGTCTACGGTGCCGACGGCTTCACCCTCAAGGGCGATCACGCCAAGCGCGACGACATTCCGCTCATCGACCCTGCCCTCAATCACACCACCATCGACCGGCTTGCGCGCACAGTCAACGACTACGAGTTTGTCATCCACCCTGGCGACTTTGCGTACGCCGACGATTGGTTCCTCTCCCCCAAGAACCTGCTGCACGGCGAGGCCGCCTTCCAGGCCATCCTCGAGCAGTTCTACGCCCAGTTGGCGCCCATCGCTGCCCGCAAGCCTTACATGGCCAGCCCCGGGAACCACGAGGCAGCCTGTGAGGAGATCCCCTTCACGGCAGGCCTGTGCCCAGAGGGCCAGAAGAACTTTACCGACTTCATGCATCGATTCAGCAGCACCATGCCCACGGCATTTGCGTCGAACTCGACCAACTGCACTGCCGCCAGCCAGGCCAAGAAGGCGCAGGCGCTCGCGAACCCGCCGTTCTGGTACTCGTTTGACTACGGCATGGCGCACGTCGTCATGTTCAACACCGAGACCGACTTCCCCGACGCGCCCGACCAGCCCGGCGGCTCAGCACACCTCGACGGCGGTCCCTTTGGCGCCAACGGCCAGCAGCTGGCGTTCCTCGAGGCCGACCTGGCCTCGGTCGATCGCACGGTGACGCCCTGGGTCGTCGTCGCGGGCCACAGGCCGTGGTATACGACCGGCGGCGGAGGTTGCAAGCCCTGCCAGGCCGCCTTTGAGCCGCTCTTTTACAAGTACGGTGTCGACCTGGGCATCTTTGGCCACGTGCACAACTCCCAACGATTCCAGCCCGCCTACAACGGCAAGGCCGATGCGGCGGGCATGAGTGACCCCAAGGCGCCCATGTACATTGTGGCTGGCGGCGCGGGCAACATCGAGGGCCTGAGCAGCGTCGGCAGCAACGTGTCGTTCAACGCGTTTGCGTATGCCGAGGATTTTAGCTTTGCAAAGATTACATTCACCGATAGGACACACCTGCAAGTCGACTTTATCCGGTCGTCGACCGGTGATGTGTTGGACACTTCAGTGCTGTACAAGTCTCATGCTGATAGGTTCGTTCGGCAGTGATGTACTTAGACTGTCAGAGATATGGCAAGTATGCACTGGGCCTTGACATCTAGTTGTCATGGGCAATGAATCTAAATCTTCAACATAGTCTAATACAAGTAGTCTAAAATCCCCCCCCTCGGGCCTTCCATGGCTCCAGATATCTGTCGAGTATAAAAGCACCCATCCCAAAAACTTGGAATTACCACCCGCCAACGCGCGTAGCAAACATGGTCATACCGCCTCCGGCAGGGCCGGCGACAACGCTTTGCACAATCTTCATGGGCTTGTCCCCGTTGCGCCCGATGCCCTTAAATTTCCACTCGAACCGTCCCACGAGCTGCGCCACGAGCGAGAGCATCTCGCCCCTGGCAAAGCGCTCGCCGATGCACATCCTCGGCCCGTACGTGAAGGGCATGACGGCCCAGGTGTCGCCCGTCCCGCCCAGGGGGTCGACCTTGACGATCTCGCCGCCCTCGGCGCGGACCAACCACCGCTCCGGGTCGAACTCGCCGGCGCGGGCCCCCCACACCTCGCGGCTCTCGTGGATCACTCCCGGCGCGACCACGACGACCGTGTCGCGCGGCATGTGCACGCCGCCGACGGTCGTGTCGGGCGCCGCGGTCTGGCGGTGCGCGTAAGGCACGGGGGAGAATAGACGCAGGACCTCGTTGCAGACGGCCGTCAGGTAGGGCAGGGACTCGAGCAGCTCGGCGTCGACCATGGCGTTGTCCGAGGGTGAGGGCAGGCGGGCGCGGATCTCGTCGCGCAGGCGGGCCTGCATCTCGGGGTGCTGCGACATGGCGTACAGGGTGAAGGCGACCGAGGTGGCCGTGGTCTCCTGGCCTGCGACCATAAAGTCCATGGACTGGTCGATGAGGTAGTCGTCGGTAAAGGTCTCGCCGGACCGCAGCAGCGTGGCGATGATGTCGCCCTGCGCGTACTGCTTTGCTTGGCCTGCCGCCCCGCCGTCCTCGGCGTTGCCACGCCGCTGCTGGATCAGTGGCCGGATGAAGTCGGCAATCACATCGCGCGCCGTCATGATCTCCCTCCGGGCGCGGACGGGCAGGCGACGGTAGACGAAATAGGGTAGGAGAAAGGCAAGGCGTCGGTACTTGATGTGGTGGCTCTTGGTGGCGAACAAGTTGCGGAAGTGCCTGACTCGCGACGAAGCCGGGTCGTTGACAGCGCCGATGGACGCGCCAAAAGCCGTCAGCGTGATGATGTCGAGCGTGACGTGGTGCAGGCGCTCGCCAATGTCGAGGAAGCCAGCCCCGGCGTCGCGCAGCTGCTTCTCGATGACGGAGAGAAACTTGGCGCCCTCGGTCCAAAAGGTTGGCGATAAGCCCTTGATGTACTTGAACTTGAAGGCCGGCTGGAGCAGCTTCCGGTCGACCTATTGTGCGGTGTCAGTGAGATGGACTCCAGTGGTTTCCATCGACCAATCCCGCAGACCGACATACCCTATGCCTCACAGGCGGCGACACGAGGATACCCTGCGGACCAAACTGGCCCATCACCTCGAGGGCAAAGGGGAGCTTGATGTAGTTGTAGGCCTGGCTCTGCAGCACCTCCTTGCACCCCTGCGACGTCGTGACCAGTATCCGCTCCGCGTTGAAGAAACCTTGGTAGCGGATCAGGCCGTCATTGGGGATCTCATTGATCCACTTGATCAGCGTCTCGAAGCTCGGGTCGCCCGTCAACAAGCGGCGGTAAAGAGGACCCTGCTCGGGGCTCGGGAGATGCCGCAGGGGGCTGAGGTAGATGGGATAAAGCACAGTGTGGTAGAGCAGCAGCCATCCGCAACAGGCTGCGTAGACGGCTAATCCCCGCGCGAGATAGCTCGATAGTCCGGAGCAGTCCCGGGCCCAGAGCGCCCAGGCCACGGCGCCGAGGGACCAGGTGGCCGTGCTTGTGGAGACCATGGTCGTCCGAATGAGTCGTGCGCGTGTCGGGTTCGGCCGGACAGCGTCGCGCAGAAATAGCGTCAGTGTCACGAATGGAGGCAGGACAAGTGCAATTCTACCACGGGAGCTCGCTGCCCTTTTTGTGCTCCGGGTGGCCGACGTGAGATGAGATCAGAAAGATTGCGTACGGAGTACTTGCAGGCCTGCCCCCTCACACCGCTTTTGGCGTTCAGCCTCAAGCCAGGTTTTTCCTCCCCAAGCCTTCATTTCCCCCAACGACTTGCCGTGCGCAGGATTGGACCGAGTGTGCCCAACGCTCGCACTTGGCGGACTGACCACGGACCAGTTATCAGGGGACTAAAAGTAAGCGCTAGTCAGGGGTTGCGCAAACGATGAGCAATCAACCACGTTAGCAGGGATTGAATCCGACACAGGATTTCAGTATTGACTGGGTGTGTGTGTGTCCGTGGGGGCCGAAACTCAAGCTCCCGCTCAACAGTCTCTCACCCTCACCAGCACGGCAGGGCCAGAATATCAGAACGCGGATGGATCTTGCTATTCGTGCTCCTAGAAATCCTACAGTGGGTATCGGTCCGGATGCGCGCCAGGGACGGTTAACCTAATGTTACAGGTCGGCTTCCCTCATCGGATCCTGCAGTCTCGCCAGCTCCAGCAGCAGCCGATAGGTGTAGATGGTCATGTCGATCTCGCGGAATGCCTTTCTGTACCACTCCCTTCCCTGATCGGCTATCTCCTTGGCCTGTTTCTGCCCGGCGTCTGTCGACGTCAGATAGAAGACCAGCTCGGGCAGCTCCTCCATGCTCTGGCTGACCGGGATGAAGTGCACCCAGGGGATGAGGCGGTCGTCGTGCCACTCCCGAAGCAGCGTCTGCTTCAACGGCGCCGACTTGGACGCGACCAGCTTGTAGTAGCGCCCGCTGATGCCGTTGCCGTCCAGATCAAAGACGAGCTTTGATTTCAGCGGCGCGTCCTTATCCGCCCAGGACTTGGTGCGAAAGTACAGGCTCTGCTCGTGGCAATACTTCCTGTCACAGTGCAGGAACCTCGTAAAGGCAACATCATATAGTCGGCCATTGAGGAACGACGAGGCCACGCTCTTGATGGCGCCGCCCTGCCCCCGTAGGTACATGTACGTGCGCCCCTTGAGCTTTTGCACAAATTCGACAAACCGCTGTCTTTGGAAGAACCGCCATTGACCGGGCTTGTCGGCGAAGCCGCCAGTGGTTGAGCCAGCCCAGTATACGATGTTGTTCTTGGAGTCCCAGTCGACGTCGCGGGACTCGTCAAACAGGAACTCAGACTCCATGTAGGCCGGAGTGGGGAACAGGATATCGCCCATGGTCGAAGGGGCTCCCGTTGACAGGACAGGCACGAGGCCTTCAATCAGGGGTAAGGACGAGGGGCTCATGAAGAGTCCATGCATGTTCGCATACTCGGGGTGCTGACAGAGATCCATCGCCGCGTCGCGGTCCGTCACGAACGGGAGGCCGAAGGGCTCGACCTGGTATCCTTTGCGGGACGGCTTGTCTTTCTTGTGCGAGGCACAGAATCGAGTGAGCGTGTCGAAATTGGATTGGTGAGTCAGGTCGGTGATCCTGAATTGCCTCTTGCCATACACCTTTCCGATTTTGGCCGGAAGCAGCACCCTGGGTTCGTCGAGGTGGTTGAATAGAAACTTGACATCCGGTATCGCTCCTGGCAGGTCCCCAAAGAGTTTGTTGACCAAGAGGCTGATGTGCCTGTCAAAAGTCCGGTAGGAGTGGCCACATTCGGTCTTGGCACTCTTGCCCGAGAAGGAGCAGAGCCACAGCTCGCTGCCAACAAAGTCGTAGGCATCGTTTATGGTGTCGCGGAACTCGGCACCACTCAGGGATCGCAGAAAGGGTGAAATAGAGTGGTGAATGGTGTCGAATTCGTCGATGATGGGCGACTGGTGCGCCACTGCGAAGTCGTACCAGGCATCAAAGCCCGGCGGGGGATCCCTGCGATAGCGTCGCCGGTATTCATCCTGGGCGGCTGAGAGGGACGTGGACTGGTTGCGCAGAACGGCACCGAAGTCTGCTCTGGCTCGCTGGATCAAGGCATCGACGGGGTGCGCATGGGTGCCAAAATTTGTAGGCGCCGAAGTGCGGGCGTGACGAATGGCAGACAGGTTCGACAGATATGGTATTAGTGACGCCAGACATAGAAGCCACAAAAAGACCCTTGCTTTGGACTGTCTAGGCAGCATATGGATCACTTGGCTGAGTGAGAGAAAGGAGATGATGGAGAAAGTCAACGCTTGTCCATCCGAAGGCAACAGCGCCAGATCGGCAGATGAGAACAAGGCGTATGTGGACACAGCGGCAGCAATGGTCCATGAAGTGTAGCGGGTCTGAGGGGCGCGGTTAGACAAGGTGAAGCACACGTGTTTGCTGAGTTTGGCGATTGGTCAAGCGGACCTACCGTCTGGGTGGTAAAGTACCAAGAAAGGGCCTTGGCAAGGCCTAGGAATAGTGTAGACATGACGCCACTGCTGGGGAAGCCGAGCACGATGGTGCGCAGAATCATGGCGGCGATCGAGATGACGACGGTGTGTGCGGAGAGGGGGATGACGGCATCTTCGAGGTCGAGATGCGGAAAGAGGGAGGGCAAATCCGGATCCCTGGGGATGAGGGCAGCGTAGAGGATGTAGAGAGCGGCAGCGGGAGCGGCCGAGTAGAAGAGCGGCCGAAGGCACCACTCGGCCAGGGTGAGGCTGGCGAGCAGGCCGATGACGGCCGATGCGCCGACGCTCTGCACCAAGGGCGACGGCGACCAGGAATCGAGCATGCGGGAAAACTGCGCGACGGACCGGAAACGCTTCTCGGCCATGAGCAGGAGCGGCACCAAGGCGGGCAAGGAGGCGATAGCGCCGATCTCCTGCCTATAGACGCTGACAAGAACGACGCACAGGGCCACGATCCATACCGACCCCAGGGATGTCGTCGTGGCCTGGGGCCGGAAGCTGCCAGACAGCGTCGCGCGAGTGCCGCTGGCGGCGAGCCCGGACTGCTTTGCAAAGGCGAAGATGAAAGGCAGCGCGGCCCAGCAGATCAGCTCGGAGCTGAGCTCAGCTTGCCTCGAGTGCAGGTGCTGCGACACGAGGGCGCACACAGCGGCGGCACCGGCCGAGCCCGCGACGGGGTCGACATTGTTCAGGGACTGTCTCCACATCGCCGACGACGGAGCATGGCGGGATGGGCAGGCAAGCTCCTGGGTCGTTGGGCAGAGGTGGACGGATGCCCTATGCCCTTTGCCGTAAGCCGTGGATGGGTGGGTGGGTGAGGATGGATGGGTGCTTCGGCAGGGGATGGCATGTGATGTCGTCAAATTGGCTGCGACTTGATCATTGAATTGATGTGAATTGAACATTTGATTGAACTTGGCATCGCCCGGAGTGGGAATAGCTTTGTCCGAGCCAGTGGCCATCGTGCAATTTCAACTGTGGATGTTAAGCCCAGGCCTCAACTGCCCTGGACTGGAGACTCAGGGCGGGCGGTTTCAGTTGACAGTCCCCACTACACTCTCGGCACGGTCCACTAGCACACCCACTATAAAAGAGCCCAGCGGGAGCCCTTGGAGCCTCCAGCTCCACTACATTAGGCTAGCCATCCATCGGACGTGTTCCAGTGCTAATAATCCAGGAGCCGCCGCCCTCCTCCTGGCACCGTAAAGTCCTAATTATCTACAATCACCGAGGTAGTTACCTCGTAACTATCCCTTGAAGAGCCGTAACTGCAGTCACATGATTCCAGGTTATCTCCAGCTAATGACAGTGGCACAGACAGGGATTGACAGGGATCTTGATTACTGAAGAGGGCACGTAGTACACATGAGTGCAGTTACGGCTCCTAAAGGGATAGTACATAGACTCTCATCGAAACATGAATGTGAAATGAACACAATGGACTCCAGCCCATTTCACGATTGTGCTTGTCAGCAAAGTCAAATGCAGTCCCTGAGAAAATGCCTACAGGACAACGTGGCCTTCCCCAGCTGCAGGGCTTGGTTCGCTGGTCTGACAACCCTCCGTCATCGATCACCCATCATCACCCATCATCACCCTTCATCACCCTTCATCACCCTTCATCACTCAATCACTCTCATCCATTTCCATCGCCATCCCCATCGCCACCGGCCAGCCATCCATCTTCACTAAATCAAAGACCTAGAAAAGGCCCAATGGCAAGCGTGTACCCGCTTGCCGGTCTGATATAGCGCCCTGTCCGCTTTCGCGTTTGAAGATTTGACCGTGTAGGCATTGGAGCTTGCCCTAATTATTACAATCTTACCTACTTGGTAATATACAACCAACACCTACATGTCAGTCGACCTTTTTCTTCACGGGTTCTTTTTGGGACCAATCTGACCACTGACCAAGCCCAGAGAAGAGCCTTGCAACTTGGCGACCTCAGCATGCGTGTCGTTCCACTCCCTGGCCTCCTGCAAGACCAAATAATGGCGGCTGCACAGCAGATAGAATGCCTCGTAGGCCCAGATGCCTGTGGTGGTGCACTTCAAACAAACTTGGCATTTGCGTCGTTTTGCCCAACTATGCCTGCCTACCCTTGTCTTGGGCAATCATGACCGACCCATGTCGTGGTCTACATCATCCCTCTTGATGATCGACCAGACTTCAGCAGTGCAAAACTGTCAGCGGTATAGGGCTTATAAAGTACAACGACCACCCTGGTATTAGAGATTTCTCTTTTGCCAGTGTGCCTCAGGCGGATGTTCCATCCGTCAAAAACCCAAGATATGTCCCAGCCATACCTGGTCACTTTCTCAGAGGGCCCACGGCGGAAGCTCCAGCGATGTGTCTGATCCAAGGGAGGAGTCCTTCGTCCTTTGCAGCCACTATCGCTTGAGCTCATCCATCTCATCCATCCAGAGCCCAGCCATGAAAGCGGACCCGTGTCCCGCATCGATTGAGTGACTGAGTGGGCTATGCTCCCGGCTTGCGGTCGCTGGTGCAAGTGCTGCGCTGTGTCCCAGACAGGCAACTTTGGAAGAGTCCTGAATGAGCGCATGGCTATGCAGAGCATCTCCACAAGGACCCCAAGGCTTCTAATCTCTTCCCGCCAACTCTTTCATTTGCAACAGGGTTTGTCGGGAACCGAGCCGTGTCCTGCGGCAGGGTCTCTGGCTCTGCATACCTAAAATGCCCCAAAAGAGCCCCGTCCCCGGGTTTCTGAGCTGTACGGCTGGCCTACCGAGCCGATCACACTTCGCTCGCTACCTAGTGTGCGTTGCGCGCCGTCGCTCGCTCGCTCGTCTGGGCTTTCGGGGAGCGACTTGCGAGATCTTCATCTAAAGCGCCAAGACGTTGTACCCGGTCAGGGGGGTTTTCGGTCCCAGGGTTGCACTCTCGACAGGCCAAAACGCACAAAACGCCAGCGACTGCACGGGAGAAGTCACCGGGCGCGGAGGGGCGGCTGCTGTCGCTGATCGACGTCGAGCTTCTTGGTACAGGCAAAAGGCGGCGAGCACGAGCGCAGTGGCCAAGACCCAACTAGCCTTGTGGAAGGTGGATTGGAAGCTTGGCCACCTGAGAGCATGGGAATTCTCAGAGGGCAACCAAAGGCATAAGGGGGTCATTGTTTCGGGGAGCAAGGAGCCCAAAGCCCAAGGAGATAGTTGCCCAGCCAGCCCTGATCCCACGATGTGAGGCTCAAATTAACCGCTGATTGACGTCTATTGTCGCTTAATCTACAGGTGCTACGGCATCGTCATGGCCAGCGCCACTCACTCACTGAAGCAAGTGCGTCGAGCATGAATGACAACGGCCTTTGTTTCTCCGAGCGACTTGATGACAGAGAGCAAGGGCCTCCTTTCTGGTCTTTCATGCTCGGTTGCCTTGGCGTTTCTCCACAGGCAGCCAACCAGGGTTGTGCTTCTCGACCCAAGTATGAATCCGGAGGCCAATGTATCTTAATTGCCTGATATTCACCAGACTACCCCTCGTCTTGGCATTGTAACAGCATCCCGGCACTTCGTGCTGGGCAGCGCCGCATCCGGCTTTTCATTCGCTGCTGACCGCGATTCATTGTAGATTCAACCGGAGCGAATAACGTGCAATCTCTTGCAGAGTCTTGTCCTCCCTTGGCTGGCAGCCGGCTTCCAATCACCTGGCTCCAATGCCACCCTCAGGGTGAGACGGCAGCTCACCAGTGATAGGGCATCGAACTGGAGGCTCATCGTGGCGGTTTTTTGCGCTTTCTCTCTGTTTACTTTCCTCGCTGGGCACATCTGTCGCGATAAATTTGACGCCTGGCCGGCCGTGGTCCGCTCGCTCGGCGTCGGGCCCCGGCCGAGAGTGCCGGCTCTCTGGCGAATCAGTGGGTCAAACGGCGCTCCAAACGACCGCATAACGGGCTGTCGACAGACCTCATGGCCTCTGCTCGATGCCAAGGCCTCGGTAAACAACTCACTCTGGCCACAATTGATCCGGATACAACCCCAGTGGCTGTCCCGACCTGCCAAATATCGCACCCGGCCGGTCTAGGTTGTCCGCGGCGTTATTCACCATATAGATGACATTGCGGCCCGTCCAGCCTGGCTGTTACCGGCGTGACACGTCGATACGGTAGGTCTGCAGCTTGTGTGCTTATGCTTCTCCAACTTGGGAGTCTATTCCTCTGGTGGGACCTCAGGCACGCGCGCCTGCGTGCACCGTTTGCAAGGTGCTTCACCCCACGGCAAGCCCCAAAGACTGCCATCAACGATCCCCGCACGTATACACCCTCTTCTCCGGCGCGAGATTCTTGACAGTCTTGGATCTAGCCTGATCTTGACTGACCCCATGGGGATCTGGGCCGCTTCAGATGTAGTTATGTCCTCTCAGCTGCACCGGCTGTTCACTGCCGATTTGATCAACCGTACGGGGCTGCTCAGTATGTACCGCTTCGCCTGGCTTGTATAGGAGACGGGCCGGCACAGGCTGGCACCTCGCCTTCACTCTCCCTTTGAGGTTTCTACGAAAAGATTGGCGGACAAATTGGCGCCAAGACGTGTAATATGGAAGTGATCCGAAACAATTGCGCCGTGTAGGTCAGGGAGCTTGGGGCCCCATTCCACCAACAGCTCTACGCCACCGGGCGCGTACTACCGCCGTGCAGAAGATCTGATGGAAGGCTTTTTGGCCTGGCGATCTCTTAATCTATCACCCGGGGATAGGGCCCCACACTCCCAGGAACAGGCCATGGTTTCTGCCGATACTGCTCTTTAGAGATGGGGTTACCCATTCCGGACGACGGAGGCCACGGCCGATGGGACGCTCAAACACCGGTACGCTCAACAGTCAACGGACATCTGATCTAGGCATTGCTATAAAAGCCCGCCAAAGCCCGTACCTTTCTCCCAGCCCCTGGCATCTGATCCTCACCAGCATCACCATCTTCGATCTGTACCCGTCCGGCCACCTCCAAAGGCTTCCGCTCCTTGTGTCAGCTCCTCCACGTGAATATTGTGTTTTGTCACCCAGCCGTAGCCATGCAGCTCCTCCGCACCGGCGCCTTTCTGGCCACCATGCTGGCCGCCGTCAACGCCCAGGGCGTCGGCACCTCGCAGACCGAGACCCATCCCAAGATGACCTGGAAGAAGTGTAGCAGCGGCGGCAACTGCCAGACCGTCAACGGCGAGGTCGTCATTGATGCTAACTGGCGCTGGCTACACGGATCCTCCGGCACCAACTGCTACGATGGCAACAAGTGGACCTCGGAGTGCAAGACCGCCACCGACTGTGCTTCCAAGTGCCAGCTCGAGGGTGCCGACTACAGCAAGACCTACGGCGCCAAGGCCAGCGGCGACTCTCTGTCGCTGACCTTTGTCACCAAGCACGAATACGGCACCAACATCGGCTCCCGTTTCTACCTCATGGAGAGCTCTTCCAAGTATCAGATGTTCACCTTGATGAACAACGAGTTCACCTTTGATGTCGACCTGTCCACAGTCGACTGCGGCCTCAACGCTGCCCTGTACTTTGTCGCCATGGAGGCGGACGGTGGTATGAAGAGCTACTCGTCCAACAAGGCCGGCGCCAAGTATGGTACCGGCTACTGCGACGCCCAGTGCGCCCGCGATCTAAAGTTCGTCGGTGGCAAGGCCAACGTTGAGGGATGGAAGCCGTCTTCCAACGACGCCAACGCCGGCGTCGGCCCCTATGGTGCCTGCTGTGCCGAGATCGACGTATGGGAGTCCAACGCCCATGCCTTTGCTCTCACCCCCCACGCCTGCACCACCAACGAGTACCACGTCTGCGAGAACGACACCTGCGGTGGTACATACTCCGAGGACCGCTTCGCCGGCAAGTGCGACGCCAACGGCTGCGACTACAACCCCTACCGCATGGGCAACAAGGACTTCTACGGCAAGGGCATGACCGTCGACACCAGCAAGAAGTTCACGTAAGTCTCGACTGTCTGGCCTTGTGAGCAGCAGAGAGGTCCAGTGGCACTGCTAACTTGATACCCGCACAGCGTCGTCACCCAGTTCGAGACCGACAAGCTCACCCAGTTCTTCGTTCAGGGCGGCCAGAAGATCGAGATCCCCGCCCCGACCTTTGACGGCCTTCCCAAGAGCAGCAGCATCACCCCTGACTTTTGCGGCACGCAATTCCAGGTCTTTGGTGACAAGGACCGCTTCTCCGAGGTCGGCGGCTTCCCCCAGCTCAACAAGGCCCTCTCTGTCCCCATGGTACTGGTCATGTCTATCTGGGACGACGTAAGTTCTTCTCCGAGCTGGCCAGCTGCTCCACTTTATACTAACCGTCACCTGCCAGCACTACGCCAACATGCTCTGGCTCGACTCCAGCTACCCTCCCGAGAAGGCCGGCACCCCCGGCGGCGACCGTGGCCCTTGCGCCCAGGACTCTGGTGTCCCCTCCGACGTCGAGGCCTCTATCCCCAATGCGTACGTGCCCGCAAAGCTACGCTCTCTCTCCGTATGCTTCTCTTGCTATTTTGCCGCTAACACTGCCGCAGCAAGGTCGTCTGGTCCAACATCCGCTTCGGCCCTATCGGTTCCACCGTCAAATAAGCGGACTTCTGAAGCGCGCGTGCGTGGTCCAGTAGATGAACCAAGCTCGCGTATAGTACATCTCAAGTCGAGCCCTGGGCTGGATTTGCTGTACCAAGGGCATCCTTTTAGAGACAAAGCTGCCATCTTCACATGGGCCCCACGTGCGAGCTTCGCAGGCGCGCTGCTCTGTTAGGCAGTGTGCGCTGCTGTCGTATCTTCGTGTATCTATTGACTTGAGAGTTACGTTCCACTGAGCAAATCTGAATCTATTACGCAGAACAATTACGGTCTGTGTTCTTGTGATATTTATTGAATAACAACAATCGGCTCCAATCACCTATCGAAGACTTCTGACATACTTGGAGCTTGGCCACACGCTTGGGCCTCTAATCAGTCAACCTCTGATGTCGACTACCTACGTGCTGTTCTTACTCTTCCTTGTGCAACAATAGTCCAAACAAGTATGTAAGCATCGGATGTGATTCAAGCAAAGTCGCCACTGCACACCGGTGGCCTGTGGTTTACTACCTAAGTTAATGATTGAAAATCTGCAAAGAGCCTAGGTCGAAGCATTATCGCACATCAAAGATTGACGCACGGAGGTATCTGCAGTCTCGTCATCAACACGGTCAACAACTATCAACATCGTGAATCACACTTTACTTACAGAAAAGCCATCTTCCCTTTGCAGCCTACTCACAAGTGTCACTGCTCTGAATCAGAAATGCCAGTTGCCCTTTCAGCATTCTTTTACACCGTTGAATAGAATCCTACGTCTTTATGTTTATCAAATCCTTGTAAACTCACCACCAATGATCCGTTTCATCATGGTAACTGACCCAGAACCTAACTGCGCACTCACACCTTAATGAATGTGAGGAGGCCATGGATTGCAAGGCCCGAACCGTAGGCACCCGCCGCATCAATGCTGGCAAGACGGTTGAGGTTCTGAGATCTTGCGGTGTCAGGCTGCTTGCCCATGCCAATGGTCAGGTCCAGTTCAGTTTTGCCGGCGATAAGGTTGACGACGCCCTCAAGGACCCAGGTTCGCTCGTCTCCAAGGTTCAGACAATTGCCATTATGGGCTTCAGATTTTCTCACGGAGGAACGCAATGCACCAGTGTGTTGCACACTCAAGGTCAGACTGATACAACAAAACAATTCAATGGGTATTTATCAAATGTGAGTACGCTCTGATAGGATTCACATCAGAAATACCAGTTGAACTGATCTAGCCCCAGCGGAAAAGTTGGAGGACCCGAATGAGTTGTGGAAGGTAGCGATGAGGATGTGCACCCCGGAGGCCCGACTTTGGAGATAAACTCTGGGCACGATGGCGTTTCCAGCTGCTATAGCCTACATGCGCCCACGATGGAAGCAGAGTAGTTCGTCGTTTTTGGACCATGAACATTTAGATTGAATACAAATGACACTATAACTCGAAAAGCCTATCCGGATGTGTTCTATGTTCAAACTCTCCCCTTGAGAATTGTCTAGAAGTCCATGGTCTCATAACAATCAAATAGTAGTAATAAAAAATAAAAATAAAAAATTGAATGAAGCTCGGTATACAATATCATCTCAACCTCGACGATCTGCATAGTCTCTGTAGATTTTGTCGAACTGTGTTTTTGGTGATTTGTCGTTGGCGGAAGGCGCCAAACTGAGAGAGGCATGCATTGTTGACCTAATCTGGATCTCTAGAGAACAAACTTCAATCTATCTCCTAGGCTTAGACGTACTTGCAGGTCACAGTCGATGAGCCCGACACGGAGCAGTCGGTATGGACAGTGTTGCCCTGCTTGATGTCAAAGATCTGGGCGCCACTCACGCCAACTGTTCCGCTGCCGGTTGTCGCGCTGGCGCCGGTAAAAGTAACAGTGCCAAAGTTGGCAAAGGGCACGAGACTGCCACCACTCGAAAAGTCCTCGACGATCCACTCGGCGTTGGTCTCGCACAGCATGTCCGACTCGCCGCTAAACGAGTGCGACACGCTCTTGCCAGTGGTCAGATTCTCTATCTTAACGCTGCCGGCCGAGGTGCTAGTCGCCGTGGCGGTCATGCGGATGCTATCGCCGGCACTGACGGCGAAACCAGAGAAGGTGTAGGCGTAGTCCGGGTACCACTCGTACCAGGCGTCAAAGGAGACAGAGGACCCCCTCACGTTGAAGTCGATGCCCGTCTGGAGGATGGCAGTCTGGCAGGTGTCGCCGTCGATGCCGACCCAGGCCGACGCCGAGTAGGTCGTACTACTAGAGCCGCCACTAGGGGTCTTGGGCGTGGGCACCTTGATGGTACCGACAACAGACTTGTAGCCCGAGCCGATGAGAACAGCACCTGCCCAGTTGCTGGAGTAGGACACCTGCGCCGTGTCATTGCCTTCGACGCTGTCAAGGGAGACGTTGCCGTCGGCAATGGGGATGGGAGGGCTTGTCTTGCGCTGGAACGCACGCTTGGCGGCGCGGGAATCGCGCGGGACAAGAACCACTGGGTTGGCGAGAACGGCCTCGGCACCAAAGAGGGCGAGAAGGACAGAGGTCAGCTTCATCTTGGCTGGCTGGAGAAGTGTTGGCACAGTGCGTTACAATGCAGAGATTTCGACGTCTAAAAGAAGCACGGCGATTGTCGAGGTCAAGTTTGTGTGTGTTGCCTATTGGCTCTATCTCACGAAATTTCAAGTCGAGATCTACACTTGATCTTATAGACAATCCGAGATTTCGCCCCCGTTCGCGAGGTGCAACGACTTTGGGTGCAAGACTGGACAAGTCATATCAAGAGACATCCAAACCTCCCTCCTTCCAGGTTGAGCACTGATTACGTAGCGAGCCCCGTAGCAGATGGCCACGTCCTAGACAGAAATACCTTCCTGATCTTGCCTCTATCACCGCGAGGCGCACTCAGGGCGCGACGTGCTGGTGGTCTCATGGACGAGGATTGCCTAGTCATGACCTGCACGAGACGGCCGATTACGGAAGTGCTTGTGGCGATCAGTCCTTCTAGATCAAATACTGCAAGCCTTGTTCCTGGTCAACATCGGCGCTTCTGAATATTGCAGGAGCTTGGGCCGAAAGAAGAAACAGGACCGAATCGAGGCGCTCCCGTCGAGTGAGCACACCAGAACCACATGCGCAGGAAACGTGCCATGAGGCTTGGCAGTTCTGGAAGGTGACATTCCAGTCAGTTAGATGGCGGGAGACCTGACAAGACCGAGCACGGGGGGGAATGTGTGCAAACCATGCCAAGATAAGGCGCAGGGGGGCATCTGGGAGTAGAATGCGACCCTGTCCCTGCCACCAAGGCCATTGATGCCTGTGCCGGTGTCTCAGGCTGGGCCAACACGTCAAATCAAGCCTTTTGCGGTCTTGGCTCACAGCTTGGCTGGGGTTCGCTTCGTCCGACAGTCCATGCAATCGCGCTACAGATTGGGTTTCCGTCACTACATCTACGACCCACAGCAGTGATCCTACTCTGGCTGAGAGAATGGAACTTGAAATCCGGAAGTCTGGTAAGCAATCTGCTAATCCAATGACCTTCGTTCCGGCTGAACTGAATACCGTTTCGCAGCTTGCAACTGATCTACGCCAGTGCATGTGAGATGATATGCTGTTTGGTTGCGCCAACAGCCGCGAGGGGTACACCGTACTCATCAAAGAGGGGAGTTCGCGCGACCTGCAAGTAAAAAGTGCCAGAAGTGACACGTACAAGTACTTAGATGTAGGGACACCTCTTCGGTCCATGACGATGCACCTGGAGGATCCCTGTCAGCATGGGTGTGTTAGTGCCGGTGTCGGCTACTCACCGCACCTGATTGGCACATGGAGCATTTTCTAGCGATGCAACGGGTGTGTCCCGATCTGGAAGGTGATGAGATCGATTGTGATGGAGGGCGGCAGCGGCACTGGGGCTGTTGAAGGGGACATGTTCGGCGTGGCCTCGCAATGAACTGTCCTCGTGGCTTGCCGTAAACCCCGAGACCGATGATCGTGTCGGGTATCCTGGAGGATGGAGCGTTTCGACAGACCTAGGTCCCAGGTTATGACCAACCGAATCAGAAGACCTTATCAAGTCTCGCGCACGGATTTCGTCCCATCACCGACAGTTTTCGTCTCCTTTGCCCTCTGATGAGTAAAGGTAGGAAGTTTCAGTGGCAATTCTCCCTTTCGTAAGTGGGCTACGGCAGCGCGCTACTGCAGGTCGTCGAATCTTCGCGTCCAAGCGATGCGTAGCTGTGGCACGGCGGGCCGGCCCTTTCATCGATGCATATCCTGTTTTCTGATTTGACCGCTCCAAGTTGGTCCCGGGTCGGTATTCTGACGAGCGAAAGACTATCGCGGCATTCGAATAGCTGGTTGTTCTATACTGCCTCATGGTTTGCAAATCCTAGTCTTATCGTTCTAGAGGGCTCCCAGGTGCACAATACCCTTTCATGACGAAGACCAAGGTTTCGGGAATGCTGCTATTAGACTATTATTGTATCTCCTATCTGAGCCCAAGACCAGGAAAGAACGCTTTGTTCGTGGCTGAATCGATATTCTTTGGAGGAGAGAACAACTAGCCCTTTTGGTTTAACTCTTAAACGGCTGGTGTTTTTTTTTTTTTTTGTTCTTCTTGCTTTTTTGCTTCTGGTTGTTCAGGTTCTTTCGGTACGGCCATTACTGATGTCCTTTTTGATCAAAACTGCCAATCAAGATGGCGCCGGCTGCTATAGAATAGACTCAATACAAATCGTCCAAGTGTAACCATAAAAGCTCGCGCGCATCTCAATTACTTCCGTCTGGAGGCAGCAGCTGCGTCGAGACTAACTTCAAGATCCGATGGCCTCCTGTCACCTGCCAATGGCCAAACTGCTTGTCACCATGCAATCTTGGCGATTGGACCTTTGGGGAACAGTCTGACAACCAGCTTACGAATCTCGTCCATGACCAGGATACCCAAAGCCAACGGAAGCGGAATCAGCCAAAAGTTGATAGGTACAGATGCCGTGCCGAAGAGATTCTGAATGCCAGGCACTTCGGTGACGAAGATGGCAATGGCAAGGCTGATCAGGATGCTGGCAATCAACCACGGGTTGCGCCGCTTCTTCGTAAACGGATCGGCCTGCACTATGCTCACCCGTCTGCTTCGCACCGACAGGATGTTGCCCCACTGCAGGATCACGAGTGTGACAAAGTAGACACACTGACCCGTGGCGTTGAACTGCGTCAGCTGGTCCTTGCTGTAGCCGTGGAATCCCTCATCGTAGCCCTCAAATAGAAAGAACAGCTCGCTGATGGGAATGCCCGCATGTTGCCACATGTAGAGGAAGAACATGGCGTGTGCCGTGCACGTCTCCATGAAGCCTGTAAAGAGGTAGGCCTGAATGTAAATCTTGGAGGTGATTAGGTGGTCCTTCTTGGCGCGGCGGGGAGGTAGAGACATGAGGTCGAATTCCTCGCGCTCCATGATGAGGGACAGCGACATGAAGAGATCGGTGAAGACACAGATGATGATCATCAGGAACGAGCTCAGCGGGAGGGGCACGCCGAAGAAGACGTTGACCAGCACGGGCCAGATCTCGGACCAGCTGCCGGCCGGCAGTAGATAGGAGATGACCTTTTGCAGGTTCTGAAAAACGAGGCGACCCAGGCGGATGGCATCGACGATCGAGTCGAAACGGTCCAGCAGAACGAGATCCGCAGCCTCGATCGCAACATCGCTCCCAGTGACTATGGCTACGCCCACGTCAGCAGCGCGAAGGGCGGGCGCGTCATTGACGCCGTCCCCTGTCACAGCCACGACATTGTCGCGATCCCGGAACTCGTTGACGATGCGCAGCTTCTGCTCGGGCGTCGTCCGCGCAAACACAACCTCCTCGTACTCGCAGATGGCATCCCAGTGGTCCGAGGTCAGCGCGCTCATGGAGCGGCCCTCGAGCACCAGGCTGCGCCCGTCGCCGGCTTCGCGAGCCTGGCGCAGCTCGTCCGGCTGCACGATGCCCTGCCGGATGGTCTCGATGGTATCTGGGTCGGCGCAGCCGGTGAGAATCCCGACATTGCGCGCGATCGCCGCGGCCGTCATGCCGTAGTCGCCCGTCACCATGAAGAAGCGGGCACCGGCCCGCCGACACTGTGCCACAGTGGCAGCGGTCTCTGCGCGCGGCGGGTCTGTGATGCCGAGAATGCCAACGATGGTCAAGTCGTCCAGCGCCGAGGCCGTGACCTCGTCGCTGAAGGCGTTGGTCCCTGGCTTGCTCACGGGGCTCGTCGTCTTTTCACAAAGCAGGATGACCCTCTCGGCATTGCGGGACAGCTGGTCCTGGTATGACTTGAGCGTCGACCGGGCGCCGGAGTCGAGCGGGCGTACGGTGTTGTATTCGTCAGACCAGTAGCTCGAGCAAGACTCGAGCAAAACATCGGGAGCTCCCTTGATGAAGACCTGATACCGTGCCGCTTTACCGTTGGCGAGAGAAGTAGAGGTGAGCGGCATCTCATGCATCGTGAGCATCCACTTGTTCTTCGAGTTGAAAGGAATCTCAAAGGCACGAGGCATCGAGGCGACCACAGCACTGTGGTCCCCGCACTCGGCAGCCAAGCGGAGAATGGCGGCATCCGTGGCGTTCCCTTGGACCTGACGGTCCGCGATGGGCAGGTGTATCGTGGTCGGATCGAATGTCGCGTCGTTGCACAAGGCTGCGGCTTGGTGGAGCTTGCGATAGTTTGGCCCTGCCCCTGTCCCATTGAGCACTCGCCGGGCCTCGTCCGGATCCACTGGCTTATCAAGGAAGGCGACCGAGTTGACGTGCATTTTGTTCTCAGTCAGCGTCCCAGTCTTGTCAGAGCAGATGACGTTGACGCAGCCCAGAGTCTCAACGGTCGACAGACCCTTGGGGAGGACGTTGGTGGCCTTCATGCGGCGCGCCACCATCATCATGGTCAGAGCAACAGCGACGGGCATACCCTCCGGGATAAAGGCTACGACGCAGCCCATGACGTTGTTGAGCATGGCGACGACGTTCATGTACGCGAAATGATCGCGCCTCAGCCATCCAACCCAGGTGAGAAGGATGAGGAGAGCCAGGAGCACTGTGAGGCAGACGATGATGCGGACAAACCGCCAGATCTCCTTTTGGATCAGGGTAGCCCGCTCTTTTGTGCCGACAGCGGCCTGCGCAATGCGGCCCATGACGCTTCGCGAGCCGGTGAGGATGACGACGCCGACGCCGCTCCCGTTGACCACGAGCGTGCCCATTAGCGCAATGTTACGACTCTCCAACAAGTTTGCGTCCGTGGCGTCGACCGAACCTTCAATCTCGTCCGACTCGCCCGTTAATACAGACCTGTCGAAGCGAATGTCGCCAGAGTGGGACAAGAGACGCATGTCGGCTGGGACCTTGTTGCCTATGGTCAAGTGAACAATGTCACCGCTGACGAGCTCGGTAGAGGGTATCTTGATCAGCTGGCCCTCCCGAACGACCAAAGCATCTGCAGGTAGCAGGTCTGTGATAGACTTCATGGTGCGCTGGGTCGACCAGTCTTGAAAGGCAGAGAATCCGGCTTGGAGAATAATGACAATGATGACCAGGATGGCAAGGGCGAGGTTGGTGACGGAGGGAGGGTCGCTCAGGGGCCGCCAGCAGAGGAAGAAGATAATGACGCCGACCCAGAGGACCGAGCAGAATCCGCCAAATACGTATCCCACAAGCTTCTTGGTATAGTTGGTCTTTGGTTTTGGAAGGGTGTTCCTGCCGTCTCGCTGTATGCGATTTGCAGCCGACGAGTCGGACAGGCCTTGGGCCTGCGAAACGTTGAGCTGCTGGCATATCTGGTCGATACCCAGTTCATGAAAAGTGAGGTTGGCAAAGTATTCCTTGTCGTCTCCCTTGATCTTATCGGTCTTGGGCTCGTCTGCGGCAACAACGTTGCGGCTCTCCGACACGTGGATGGAGAGGGTGCGGTACTCGATCTGCACACCAGTGTAAGGGGACGCTGGAGGACGGGTGGACGAGTCACGGCTCATGGATCGCCTGCGGGATATGGAGCGCGAGGTGCGTCCTCGGCTGCCGTCCTGGGTGGTAACATCCTGAGCAGTGCTTGCGCCATGTATGCCCTGCTGGAAGGTGATGCGCAAGTCCTTGTTGCTCTCCGGGTCGGGGTCCGCGTCACTGCCCGTGGGAGCGTCGTCGGCGGCCATTTCTCAGAGGCTTTTTCTGTGACTGGGGGGAACCGTGACTGGACGGGCAAGGGCAATGGTTAGTAAGTAAGAGTGGTCGATGCCTGGATGTTCATACACTGCACGAGGGTTTTTGAGATAATGGTGTGAAAGGAAGCCTGGGATAGGGGCGATCAAAAGGGGCGGCAAGGCCAAGACGCAACACAGAGGATATTGGCTTTCCCTTGGTAGAAGCGACTTACAGTTTGCAAAGTCAAGCCCGAAGAGATGTACTTGATGGAGGATAGCTGTGTGGTGAGGTTTGAGTGCTCTGGAATGGAACGAGCACAAGTATCCTGCGTAGTATCGTCCCTACTTTCGGCACAGAAAAGGGACTTGCTACAATCTACGTCCACGAACGCGCATTCTTTAAGTCTTTCGTGGTCACAGGCCCCGCGAGTTGCCATGATGAGAATGCCTGCAACCCGTGCCATTTCCTTATGCCGAGTATCTGGTTAGACTGAAAAATGATGCTCTGAGGGCAGAATACCACGCATCACTGGTGTTGTGGGGAGCGGACAAACTACGTAGGCGCCAGGACAAATCCCTCATATGATTCCCCTTGATGATAGCCATGCGAACCGGGTACGGGAGAGGCCTCCCAAAGATCGGCTAGGATTCTTTTACGTCAACCTTTTCCCTTTTGGGGATCTGTTGGCCACGGCCCAGAGGGAACGTTAGACAAGTTGCTGTGACCATGACGAGAAAAGGAGGAGGCGAGCAGGATGGGGCCGGTACCTGGCGAATTACCAGCAAACCAAATATCCCGCATATCAAATTAAGCTTTTCCTGGCAGCGGCCTGTTTTGGCGGTGGGTAGGCTTGTCCCGGGCGCTATGCGGCAAATATCATCACCAAAAATGCGGAGCCGAGAAGCGCTTCCGGGCCCCTGGCCCGCATCCACCTGCACATGTCAAATTTCACTCAATTCTCTTTTATGGCTGACCGCCGGGGGGGGGGGGGGGGGGGGGGGGGGAAATTCCC